>NC_134883.1:48266900-48301900 GCF_041734735.1 Babylonia areolata
CTCCCTCTCTGTCACTCACTTTCTGTCTCTTTCTGTCCCCAAAAAGGTCGGCAGAATATTTCAGTTTGCAGCCTAATGTACCCAAAACACAGCAGTGACTGCACCGTTCGTGTGTGAAATGTACGACACATTTGACACTGTTAGATTCCTCCCCCCCCCCCAACCCCCTAATGTAACTCCCCCCCCCCTTTTTTTTCACCGTTGTCACGTTTTCCGTCGCCTCAGTGCACACAGGTCTGTCTGTGGACTGTCGTCAGGCCGTGTGGGTGTGGTGTCGGGTCGATGGGTCGAACCTCCAGAGAGCCGGGTGTGCCGTTGATGGAGTATCGACCCGCAGTCCATCAAAACTGGGCTCCTTCACAGTCCACTAAAGACGTTTCCGCCTGGTTATCGACAGGCAGCTGGGAACAGTCTGTGAGAGAGTTGTTCCAACATACAGAGTTGTCACATCCACGCATGCACGTGCACGGACGCACGCGCGCACTCAGCGCATATGAATTGTATTCATGTGCGTTCGCTCACACGTAAAAACACTGTGATGAGTGTTACACAGATTGATAACGGATGACATATTGATTCCGTATGATGATGATAAGTAAGTCAAGCCAAGATGGAAAGTTTATGACGTATGAAGATAGATTCATGACGGATACTGATGACGTATGAAGGCAGATTGATGACGGATACTGATGACAGAGTAATGATGGATAATGATGACGTGTGATGACGGATGATGATGACGTGTGATGACAGACTTGTGACGGAAGATGATGACGTGATGACAGACTGATGACAGACTGATGACGTGTGTTGACGGATGATGATGACATGTGATGACGGACGATGACGTGATGACAGACTGATGACGATGATGACGTGTGATAACAGATTCATGACGGGTGGTGATGACGTGTGATGAGAGATGATGATGACTGTGATGACAGCGTGATGACGGATGGTGATAATGCTGACGTGTACTGACTGATGACAGAGTGATGACGTGTGATTGATCGCGGATGATGATGACGTGTGCCGGCAGATTGATGACGTATGATGATGACGTGTGCCGACAGATTGATGACGGCTTCATGGAGGAGCCCAACCTGGTTCTGGAGGACCTGCACATGGACCTGCTGGAGAAGCATCACCATGACAACATGCACTTCATGGCCTCCATGCTGGCCGCCAGGGTCAGTGCCTCTGTGCTCTGTGTGTGTGTGTGTGTGTGTGTGTGTGTGTGTGTGTGTGTGTGTCTTCCACTGTCTATGGTTCTCCTATGTATATTTCTGTAATACAATCGCTCGAACACACACACACAAGTGAACAAGAACACACGCATTGTTCGTCAGCTATTCTTCTTCTGCCTGAAAGTCCGTTCATATACCTCTCTCCATCACCCCGGTCTCCCCCTTCACCATCCCTCCCTCCTTCTGCCTCTGTCTGTCTGCCTCACACACACACACACACACACACACACACACACACACACGCACGCACGCACGCACGCACACACGCACGCACGCACATACATACATACATACATTCACATACACAAACAAACAAACACTCTTACCCACACACACACACAAAAAAATCGCGCTCGAATATACATACACGCGCGTTCGTGCGCGCGCGCGCGCATACACACACACACACACACACACACACACACACACACACACACACACACACACACACACGCACTCACACACACACACACACACACACACACACACAAGTGCGCACACACACAAACACGTGCGCGCACATGCACACATACACACACACACACTCAAACTCACACGTCTTATCTAACACGATAATGTCTTGTCTTGATCGCTGGTTTCCTGCACTGGCTTTGATGACAGGCTAGTTGAAAGACGTAGCAGGGCTAAGGAAAGTGAAATAGTGCGGAAAACGGTGTGTGTGCTTTATGATTATCAGTCTGACTCACCCTGCCTCTCGCTCTCTCTCCTTCCACGGGGCAGACAGACAGACAGACAGACAGACACGGGGAGAGACAGAGACCTTGACAGAGACAGACAGACAGAGAGGGAGAGAGAGAGAGAGCAAACGAACGAATGAAATTGTTATGGAACTTTGACCAGATAGACAGAGAGAGAGAGAGAGGGAGGGAGAATACAAACGAACGAACAAAAATGTGTTATAGAACTTTGGCCAGACAGACAGACAGAGAGAGAGGTGGGGAGAGACGAACAAAAAATGTTATATTGAACTTTGGCTGGAGAGAGAGAGAGAGAGAGAGAGAGAGAGAGAGAGAGAGAGAGAGATACGACATCATGCTAGAGATAGTATTTGAAAGAGAGAGGGAGAGACAGACAGAGACACTCAGATACAGAGAAAGTAAGAGACGGAGTATTTAAGAATACTCGTAGTTGGTGTTGACAAACAATACAAAAACTAACTAACGGCAGATCTTATCAACTGGAAATCATTCATTCAAACGTAAACGGCAAAGGAGAGATGGTTTTCACGCAGACTTTAATTTCAGCCTCTGTAATTTATTTTACCGAATTAGAGAGAGAGACAGAGAGACAGAGAGAGGGTGCTTGGAAAGGGGGGAGGGGTGGGTGTGCACATCACGACAGCACGGCAAACCGTTGATTTCAAAGCAGAAATGTTTATCGGTTTTCAAAGCAATTTTTCTGTCTTTTTCTTCTTCACAGTCCGTGTGTTCTTCAGTTTCCCGGTCAGAGACAAACGGACAGAGAGACAGACAGACAAACTGACAGACAGACAGACAGACAAACGGACAGAGAGACAGACAGACAAACTGACAGAGAGACAGGGGTTCGGGGAAAAGGAGGGCGGTGCGGAGACAGACAACCAGAAAGACATGAGACAGAGACAGAGAGAGGCGTATAGAAAGTGCACACTTCTTTGACTTTCTGAGAGAGAGAGAGAGAGAGAGAGAGAGAGGTGGTATGTGGATGGGGGAAGAAGCTTTGGAGATGAGATATTTTGGAACTGGGACGAGGAGGGGGCAGACAGAGAGAGAGAGAGAGAGAGATGGGGGGGTGGGGGGGGGAGTCGGACAGAAACAGAGGGACTGAGAGAAAGATGAGGGAGAGACGGGGTGGGTGTGTGAGAGAGAGAGAGAGAGAAAGAGAGAGCGAGCGCTAAACCGGCGTGACATGAGGACAGGCAGATGGGGGAGAAAGAGAGAGAGTGACAGAGAAAGAGAGGGAGAGACTGAGAGGGAGATGGAGCCATGCGAGCAGACAGATGAACGGGGGCAGAGACAGAGACAGAGGGAGAGAGAGCCGTGTGGAAGAGGTGAGGGGTGAAGGGAGGAGTTATTGCTTTTCACGGTGTTTCCACTGTCACAGCAAAAGGTATGGAGAGGGGAGGGTGTGTGTGTGGGGGTGGGGGGGGGGGGTTATAATGGGAGGGTTTCATGGCTGATCAATAGTGCCATTGTACCCTGGACACGTCCCCTGTGGGTGAGGGGGCGGGGGAGGAAGGAGAGAGAGTGTGTGTCCCACTATGATTTCAGTCCCTTTGAAGTCAGGACTTGATCCGACCCCACGAAACCTCTTACAGGTCAACTTTTCGAGTGGGAGAGGGGGGTGAATTTCCGGTCATAAAAAGTGCCTCCCTCTCCCCCCCCCTCTCTCTATCTCTCTCTCTCTCTCTCATGCTCACTTTCCCTTTCACACACACACACACACACACTCGAGACATTTTTCATGTAAGAAAACTAAAACTTTGAAGTTGAGATGAGTGCTTTCTTCGGCAAGTGCTTGACAAAAAAGTAAAAGCTGTTGGATCTGCTTTGGCCTGGACCTGTGCTGACGGTGTATCATTGCTGGCCAAGTAGTGGCTGATCAGCACAGTTTGACTGCTGCTGACAAAAGCAAACAAGAGGACGTCATCTTCCCAGGGTGGGGAGGGGAAGGGAGACTATTTTGAGGTGGTGTTTTTATTTTGTTTTTGTTGTTTTTGTTTTCTCTGGTTTAAGATGAGGGGATATAAGGCCATCGCTTTGTCTGCCTCTTTGTCATTACTCCCTACCGTTCCTCACTGAACAGTGTCGTCCTTTGTTTGAAACTCCCTGAGCCTTTATTAAAGGTGAGGCTTGTTTTGGTTTGTTTTTCTTTGTCTCGTTTCTTTCTTAAATCGCAGATTATGAGGGTTTTTCTCCATAGTGTAACATAATTGTCAAATTATGAGTTTCATAGTGTAACATCATTGTCAAATTATGAGTTTCGTAGTGTGACATGATTGTCAAATTATGAGTTTCATACACTACATAATTGTCAAATTATGAGTTTCATAGTGCAACATGATTGTCAAATTATGAGTTTCATAGTGTGACATGATTGTCAAATTATGAGTTTCATAGTGTAACATGATTGTCAAATTATGAGTTTCATAGTGTGACATGATTGTCAAATTATGAGTTTCATAGTGTGACATGATTGTCAAATTATGAGTCATAGTGTGAAATGATTGTCAAATTATGAGTTTCATAGTGTGACATGATTGTCAAATTATGAGTTTCACAGTGTAACATAATTGTCAGTTAGGTTTTTTTGGGGGGATCATTTTTCTATCGAAGATCTGGGAACATAGAGCGGAGCAAAGTTAACAGTCACTGTGTGTTCGTTTTGGATACTTCAGCAAGGATTCCGATGCAAACAGTGAAGTGAAATGAATTATGATAGTTGTTCGGCTGTCAAACATCAACTGTTTTAAAAACACAGAAACACACACACACACACACACACACACACACACAGACACAGACACACACACACACACACACACACATACAGTCGTGAGAATAATCATGAATAATCATATACAAAAACCTTCATTTCAAAAACATAACACAGCATCAAATCCATTCGCATTCATCAAAGAGAACAACAACAAAAAAAGGACAGAAAATAAAACACCGAAGAACTGTTTTGAACAAGTTGTCGAACAAACAACGGTCACAACGAAACATCAACAGTAATCAACACAGACACACAACACACACACACACACACACACACACACACACACACACACACACACACACACACAAGGAGAGAGAGAGTGTGTGTGAGAGAGAGAGAGAGTAAATTTTTTTTTTTAAACCAAGCAGCACACGAACGATCCTAAATACAGAGAGACCACACGGATGACAATAAATACATGTGTGTGTTGGGGTGGAGAGGACGGGACTAGAGAGACAGGGGGGATGAGTGGTGGTGAGCAGTGAGGATTGTGGTGAGCAGGGAGCGTGGTGGATTTTAGGGGATTTCAAAGTCATCGCTCTCCGAGGATCACAGCAGCCACCAGCGCCATCTGCATTCCCCCCCCCTCCCCATCCCCCCTCCCCCCTCCCCCCGACACGGGCCGAGGACGAGGGGCGAGCAGGGCCCCATGCTGTCTGCTGCAGCTCCCCGCCACGCGGGGGATTAGGGATCGGATCCCGGCCACGCCACTCGCTGACACCTGGGAGGTCATAAGGAGTGGGGGGAGGAGGGGGTGGAGGAAATAGGGATGCATACAGAAGGGTGGGGTGGTGGGGGTGGGGGGTACGGCTGAGCGGTTGAGGGTGGTTCAGTATTGTGTTTCCTTCAGTTCACGACATGATCAAAGTAACAACAGATGTGTGGACGGTGTAGGGGGGGGGGTGGGGGGGGGGGGGGGGCGTGGGATTGGGTGTGTGTATGTGTGTGTCTGTGTAACACTGTGTGTGTGTGACACTGTGTGTGTGTGTGTGTGTGTGTGTGTGTGTGTGTGGCGTGAATATCTCTAGAGGGTGAGGAGGTGAGGTGGGACGAGGAGGATTTGAATGCATGTATCATCTGCGGAGTTTGGGAGGGAGGTGGGGGGGTGTTGGGGGGGCGGGGAGGGGCGGGCTATACCTATAAATCTCCCGCTCCCCCTCCATCCTTCCCTCCTTCCACCCCCACCTCCCTGCCACCTGTCTGACCGTGCCCGGGGTCCCAATGACCGGCTCCCTGTCTGCCCGACATCCCCCCCTGTGCCGCCGCTCTGTCCGTGTGGCGTGTTGCCCGTGCCGTGGGGGGGGGGGGGTCACACACCCCGTCACCACAGACAGAGGGTATGCGGGGGCCGTTCACAGAGACACGGACAGACACACACACAGACACAGACACAGACAGGCAGATAGACAGAGAGACAGACAGAGACAGACACACACAGAGACACAGACACAGACAGACAGATAGACAGACAGAGAGACAGAGACAGACACACACAGAGACACGGACAGACAGATAGACAGAGACAGACACACACAGAGACACGGACAGACAGATAGACACAGAGACACAGACAGACAGATAGACACAGAGACACAGACAGACACACACAGAGACACAGACAGACAGACACACACAGAGACACAGACAGACAGATAGACACAGAGACACAGACAGACAGATAGACACAGAGACACAGACAGACACACACAGAGACACAGACAGACAGATAGACACAGAGACACAGACAGACAGATAGACACAGAGACACAGACAGACACACACAGAGACACAGACAGACAGATACACACAGAGACACGGACAGACAGATAGACAGAGACAGACACACACAGAGACACGGACAGACAGATAGACAGAGACAGACACACACAGAGACACGGACAGACAGATAGACAGAGACAGACACACACAGAGACACGGACAGACACACACAGAGACACGGACACAGACACACAGGGAGACAGAGAGAGGAAGAGAAAGGGACAGAGGGAGAGAGGGGGGAGGGAGAGAGACAGAGAGATGGAGAGACAAGGAGAGAGGGAGAGAGAGAGACAGACACACAGAGAGATAGAGAGAGGGGGGAGACAGAGAGAGAGGGGAGAGGGAGAAAGAGAAAAACAGAGAGAGGGAGGGAGAGACAGAAAGAGAGGGGGAGACAGAGAGAGAGAGAGGGAGGGATAGACAGAGAGAGCGGGAGAGGGAGAAAGAGAAAAACAGAGAGAGGGTGGGATAGACAGAGAGAGGGGGAGAGACAGAGAGAGAGAGAGGGAGGGATAGACAGAGAGAGCGGGAGAGACAAAGAGAGAGGGAGAGACAGAGAGAGGGGGAGAGACAGAGAGAGAGAGAGAGAGAGAGAGAGGGGGGAGAGACAGAGAGAGGGGGAGAGACATAGAGGGAGAGACAGAGAGAGAGGGAGAGACAGAGAGAGAGAGAGAGGGATAGACAGAGAGAGCGGGAGAGGGAGAAAGAGAAAAACACAGAGAGAGGGAGGGATAGACAGAGAGAGAGGGGGGAGAGGGGAAGAAAGAGAAACAGAGAGAGAGGGGGAGGGGGGCAGAGAGAGACTGAGGGAGGGAGAAGGGGGTGACAATGAGGGAGGAGAAAGGGCAGAAGGGGGGGGGGGTGTCTTTTGCAGCATCTCTCAGCCCCCCTCTCTCTCCCTTCCTCCCTCTCCTCCCCCCTCCCCCCCCACCCCGCCCCCTCTTTCTACTTCTCTTCCCTCACTTGTCAGAGGTGGCTTTGATCCTGTGTTATCGGGCCTTAGTGTGGATCCACCCGCGTCCAACAGGCTTTGGGGGAGGGGAGTGAGGGGGTTGGTGGGGGGATTGGGGGAATCGCTGTTGGACAGCTCAGGCCGAGTTGCTGCTTCTGCTGCGCGGATGGCTGTTGGGCTGTTTGCAGGGAGATGATTGGCTCTCCTCTTTTCGGCTGTATTTGATCTGCCACCGATGTTTCTCTTTCTGTTGGATTTTTTTTTTTCTTTTTTTTCTTTTTTTTTCTTTTTTTTCTTTTTTTTTTCTTTTTTTTCTATACAATATGCCTTAAGAACTCGGTGTTGGACTTTTTTCGGACAATAGAAAAACACACACACCAAAAAACATTTATTTATTATTTTGTTCGTATGTGGGTGTGTGTGTGCGTGTTTGCGTGCGTGTGTGTGTGTGTGTGCGTGCGCGCGCGCATGTTTGTCTATGAAGCTGTCTAATCTTTAGACAGAAGTCCAAAGCGGGACCGCGAAAAATCGCTTCATGAGTTTCAACAATTGTTTTCTAATTGTTCGATTTCCAATTCTGTTTGTGTGTGTGTATATATGTAGAGAGACAGACAGATAGACAGAATGGATGAGGCTGATGACTGGCTGAAGGTGAAGAGTTGATGCGTTTAATGATCATCTCCCTGTTTACCGGTCAGGGATCAGAGGGAGGGGAAGACCTGACGATCTTCACACAGGACCCAACAGCTGGTGCTTGCTTTGCTAAAACCCCGTTGTGGCGGATAGCATGTCCACCTTTGAAGTTCTCTGTGTGCTGCTGGCGCTCTCCGTGTGCTTGTTATCCCCCCTCGCCTTCAAACAGACAGGGTGGACTCCCTTGGAATTCGTTTGCTGCTGTGTGATAACATCCGAAAAGGAGGACTCGTTGTGCTGTGTGATAACAGCAATATAGTACTCATCCAATAAATAGCCTCCCTTCCCTGCCTCTGCCTTGTCTTCAGCTTGTTCAGTTTTAGAGTCATGCGTGCGTGTGAATGACTGGTGTGAAAGCGTTTTGATTTGTCTCTGCACAAGATTCAGCGCTATATAAATACCCTTATTATTTTTTTTTTTTAATTATTATTATTATCCTGTCGAAATTTCTCAAAGGGTTTCAAGGCTGGTATGTTGTAGGATGGAGTGACTGGCGTCTGTCTGGTGTAGGTGCGGTCTGACTCTGTGTGTGTGTGTGTGTGTGTGTGTGTGTGTGTGTGTGTGCCTGTCTGTCTTTCTATGTCTGTCTCTGACACTGTCTGTCTGTCTCTCTCTCTGTCTTTCTATGTATCTGTCTCTGTCTCTCTCTCTCTCTCTCTCTGGCTTTCTATGTATCTGTCCCTGTCTCTCTCTGTATCTGTCTGTGTATCTGTCTCTGTCTCACTTTCTTTCTCTCTCTCTCTCTCTCTCTCTCTCTCTCTCTTTCTCTCTAAATCTGTATCTGTCTCTATGCATGTATGTCTCTGTCTTTCGCTCTCTCTCTCTCTCGCTCTCTCTCTCTCTCTGTGTCTCTGTCTCTCTCTCCCCTCTCTCCCTCCCTCTCTCTACGTTTCTTATGTCTCATACACAGCAGAGAGATAAGGTGACTCCAGTTGTAATGAACAAACACATGGACCAGGGGGGTGGATGTCAGAGATTTCTGCTCCACACACAACATTGCCCGGGGAAAGTAAAAAGACACGGTGAAGGAGGGGTGGGAGGGGGAGTAGGGAGCCAGATTATTAAAAGAAGGAGCAGAGGGGGGAAAAAGCAGGGAGACTTTTTGAATTTGCCTGGCCCTTTGATGTCCTGCCCGACGTAGGGACCACGCGAGGGGGGCCGGGAACAACAGAGACGTGGAGATGAAAGGGTTAAAGGAGGGGGAGAGACTGGGGGGGCCCGGGGCACATGAAAGGGTTAAGTGTGTCAGGGTGCATGTCGGGGGGTCTATCTGGACCCTGTCTTTGTGTGAGTGTGTGTCGTGTGTGTGTGTGTGTGTGTGTGTATGTGTGTGTGTGTGTGTGAGAGAGAGAGAGTGTGTGTATGTGTGTGTGTGTGCCGCCAAGCCAAGGGGCCAGCCTAGGGGCTTGGTGGGTTGGTCAGATTTCAGGGAGGAGCCAGCTTGTTGCTGTGCTGTGCTGTGCTGTGCTGTGGTGTTGTGTGTGTGTATGTGCACACAGGCCTTAGGGATGGAGAGGGCTTTGTACAGTCGGTGTGTGTGTGTGGACTGTGTTTTACGTGCTGTCCTGGATGATTCTGCCTGTGGCCTGCTGTTTTCCTGTGCACGTGAGTCAACAAGTTGTGCTCGATAGTTCCATGGGATGAAATAGAAAGAGGTTGAAATTGGTTTCTTGCGGAGGAGGGTTTTTGGCTTTTTGTGAAGAGAAAGAAAGTGTCAAAAAGAAGGGATGACAGAGCTTTTTGAGAGCCGGAGGGGGCAGTGGGGAGGGAGGGGGCTGGGGAGCGTTGAGAAGGGGGTCGGGGGGGGGGAACAGCCACGATTGCGACAGTGAGGATAAGTTATCACTGAGGGGCAATGACAGCATTAACTCACTCAGTACGGCCAGTCCTCTCTTCTCCTCTATACAGACCCCTCGGATGTCCAATGACCCAACCTTTAGCTTCCGTCGTCAGAATTGTGGTTTTCTTTGTCAACATTTACCTCTTCAGTATAAGAGCCTTCCGATTGCAATATTTTGATGATGGTAATTGGGGTGAAACGCTGTTAACGTCGTCTCTTTCGCCGTTCGTATGGAGAGAGTTAACAGTGGTATTGTGTGTTTGGTTTTTGTGTCAGTTGTTACAGTACGGTCACTAGTTGGAAACGGAACCGGATGCTGTAGTGACGGCATCAGCAACAGCAGTGGACGACTGAATGGATCAATCAATCAATCAATCAATGAATTAATGGATAAATGAATCAATGGCTGAATGGATGGATGGATGGATGAATGGTATCGGTATCAGTAGCTCAAGGAGGCGTCACTGCGTTCGGTCAAATCCATATACGCTACACCACATCAGTCTGCCCAGCAGATGCCTGACCAGCAGCGAAACCCAACGCGCTTAGTCAGGCCTTGGGGAAAAAAATAAATAAATATGAATAAATAAAATAAAATAAAATAAAAATAAATAGATAATAATAATAATATAAGATAAAATAAAATAAATAAAAAATAACAAAAAATTTAAAATAAATAAATGGACGAATGAATGATTCAAGCAATCAATCAATGGATGAATGAATTGATGGATGAATGAATGGATGGATTAATGAATCAATGAATGGATGAATGAAAGAATCAGTGGATGAATGGATGGATGGATGGGTGAATGAATGGATGGATGGATGAATGAATGAATGAATGATATGGATACCTATATGTAAATGTAAAGAATAGTTTTACTCAGCAGCAGCAGCAGCAGCGGAACCAGCTGACATCAAGAAGAACCTGTCGATGTTGTTTGGTTTTTTTACCCGAAATGTTTCACCTGATTGTTAACTTCCTCAGAATTCGCTGGCTGAAGTGATAATCGTCCATTTGTCAAATCATGTCCGAAAATTATATTGCAAAATGAAACTGAAAAAAATATATTAACCAAATGTTAATGATAGAAATGATTATACGGAAAAATATATTAGTTAAATGATGATGATGATAAAAATAATACCTATTATTATCGTCATTGTTGTTATTATTATTATAACCGACAATTTATACAGCGTCTAATCTCTGAACAGGATTCAGGACGCTTTTCGAAAACAGATGCACACGTGTACACACACAAAAAGCTAGAAGCATATCCAGCTATCTTGGAAGGATAGATACAAGAAAAACCTGATGGGAGAGATGAGTAGGCGGCGAGGTAAGAGAGGTGCTGAGTCAGTGTAATAAAGACTGGGTTGATGTCGCTTACTCCTTATCTAATCTTACGTCGTCGATCGCGCCAGCTTCGAGGACCTGAGGAAAATGGTGTTGTTGTTTTTGTTGTTGTTTTTTGTTGTTGTTATTGTTGTTGTTTTTTTTGGGGGGTTGTTTGTTTGTTTTTGTTTTTTGTTGTTGTTTTTTTTGTTTTTTGTTGTTGTTTTTTGGGTTGTTTTTTTTTATTAACTGATCATTTCACTGACGCTGCCTCTAATCAACGCATTTGAAAACAAGTCTCTGTGAACCTCTGTGTCTCTGTGTCTCTGTCTCTTCCCACCTGTGTGTGTGTGTGTGTGTGTGAGAGAGAGGAAAGAACTCACTCAGGCACAGTTCAGCAACATGGCGCGAGAATTGAATAATCATACAAGGGCCACAGAAGCACTGCGTGACACAAGACACAGAAGATGTATGTGCACACGCACATGTGTATGCGCGCGCGTGCGTGTGTAGTTCTGTGTGTGTGTGTGTGTGTGTGTGGAGGAGAGAGAGAGAAAGATAGAGGAGAAAAGGAGAAAGAAATTTCATTTATTACTGACGCATATACATACTTCTGCATGTTAAAAACGAAAACAAGAAAGAAAAACAACGTGCTCAAAAGAAAACCGCTCCTTGATCACCACTGGCTGTCTGTTTTCCCTTCACTGTGTCTCCATCAACCCCACATGGACACGAAATACACCTCTCTGCTGTCCCTTCACTGTCTCCATCAACCCCACATGGACACGAAATACACCTCTCTGCTGTCCCTTCACTGTCTCCATCAACCCCACATGGACACGAAATACACCTCTCTGCTTTCCCTTCACTGTCTCCATCAACCCCACATCGACACGAAATACACCTCTCTGCTTTCCCTTCACTGTCTCCATCAACCCCACATCGACACGAAATACACCTCTCTGCTGTCCCTTCACTGTCTTCATCAACCCCACATGGACACGAAATACACCTCTCTGCTGTCCCTTCACTGTCTCCATCAACCCCACATGGACACGAAATACACCTCTCTGCTTTCCCTTCACTGTCTCCATCAACCCCACATCGACACGAAATACACCTCACACTTTAGCTTCTTGTCAGCCTGTCTTTTTCAAACGAAACATAATTATGCAGGTGCATAGGGACAGAGAGAGACAGACAGACAGACACACACACACACACACACACACACACACACACACACACACACACACACACACACACACACACACACACACAGAGAGAGAGAGAGAGAGAGAGAGAGAGACGTAAATCCCATCTGTGTCAGCATCTAATGATAAGTCATCGGTGCCGTTTTCTAGCATCCGAGTTTCAGTTTCAGTTTCAGTAGCTCAAGGAGGCGTCACTGCGTTCGGACAAATCCATATACGCTACACCACATCTGCCAAGCAGATAGCTGACCAGCAGCGTAACCCAATGCTCTTAGTCAGGCCTTGAGAAAAAAAAATAAAATAAACAGAAATAAGTAAATAAATAAATAATATATAAATACATTTAAAAAAAAAAGAACTACTACTACTGATAATAATATTTATAAGGCGCAAAAACTTAATGGAGTCAACTATAAGCGTACAAAAATAAAAATAAATAGATAAATAAATAAATAGCATCCCAGCCTTTGTGGACTTAACTGGTTCGGGGAGGGAGGAGGGGGAGGGAAAGGGTGGAAGGGAGGTAAGAAAGAAAGTTGATGATAGTCAGTGAATGAGGGTTGGTGGTGAGGGAGTGGGGGTTGTTGAGGAGGAAGGGGGAGGGGGCGAGCGTGCGCAGTGCGTGCAGGCCCTCCCAGCTAACTAACTCAATTACTCCACTTTCACTGCCGACCCTTGACGGTGTCCTTGTAACCTCCCTGTCTTCCTGCACACTGATAAACTTGCCGCTTCTCTCCCGCTTCCCTCTCCATTTTTTTGGCTTACTTCCCTTTGCCCCGGCCCCTCCATACCCCCACCTCCCCACTCCCCCCCCCTCTCTCTCCGTCTGGTCGTCTCCCCGAATTAAACTGTCTCCATCCTTGCAGCTAGGTAACTGAGTGCAAAGGGGATGGGGGGGAGAGGGGGAAGGTCTACCAGCTGGGATGGGTTCGTGTTGTGGGGTTGTATCTCTCTCTCTCTCTGTCTCTCTCTCTCTTTCTTCCTCCCTCCGTCCCCCTCTCTCTGTCTCTCTCTCTTTCTCTCCCCCTCTCTCTCTTTCCTCCTCCCTCCATCTCCCTCTCTCTCCCTCTCTCCCTCTATCTCTGTCTCTCTGTCTCTCTCTCCCCTCTCTCTCTCTCCCTCTCTCTCTCTCCCCTCTCTCTCTCTCTCTCTGTCTCTCTCTCTCTCCATCCCCACCACCACCTCCTCCTCACCACTTCCCCATCCTCTCCATTTTGAACCAAAGAACAACACGAACGAAGGGCCCACACTCTCCGAAAGCCCACACCACTGCCATAGCCGCCAGACGAAATCGTCATATCAGAATGTGATTCAGTATTTTATTACCATCATTTGTGTTTAACGCTTGTTGAAAACTATTTAAACGAATTGACTTCACTGAACGCCTGTAAGTTTCAGAGAGAGACAGACAGACAGAGATACGAGAGAGAGAGAGAGAGAGAGAGAGAGAGAGAGATTTCTGGGGCCCTAAGCAAGAGAGAGAGTGTGAATTCATTTCCTCAGAGACGGACAGACGAGCATGCAAAGAGAGACAGTCTGCTGAACATTGTTTTCTCTCTCTCACACATGCAGAAGGTGAAACGACTTTTCTCCGACACAGACTTGTCCTCAACTCTTTGCCCTTCGCACCCCCCCCCCCCCCCCCCCCCCCCCTCTCCACCCCCTGTGAAACGATGATTGGTGGAAGGGGGGGGAGAGATTATTGGAGTAGAGGATTCCCTGTTTTGTTTTCCGAGATGATGTTGCGTGTGTGTGTGTGTGTGTGTGTGTGTGTGTGTGTGTGTGCGTGTGTGTGTGTGTGTGTGTGTGTGTGTGTGTGTGTGAGGGAGGGAAAGAGAGAGAGAGATAGGAGAAGGGAGGGGGGATTATTGGAGTATCGAACTCTTGTCTGTTTTGTTTTCGCTAATGTGCTAATGTTGAGTATGTGTGTGTGTGTTTGTGTGTGTGTGTGTGTGTGTGTTCCGTGTGTGTGTGTGCCGTGTGTGTGTGTGTGCCGTGTGTGTGTGTGTGTGTGTGTGTGTGTGTGTGTGTGTGTGTGTGCGTGCGTGCGGTCAACAGACGCAGCTGGAGGAGGAGGGTGGAACGACAGACACGGCCACCACAGAGACGTCCTCCCAGCGGCACGAGAAGGACAGCGGGGTGGGCAAGACTGACGAGAGCACGCGCAACGATGAGAGCTCCGAACAGGTAAACCACCCGGCCACACCCACACACTCATGAATATTTATGATGTACTTCAGAGCTCCGAACAGGTAAACCACCCCGGCCACACCCACACACTCATGAATATTTATGATGTACTTCAGAGCTCCGAACAGGTAAACAACCCCGGCCACACCCACACACTCATGAATATTTATGATGTACTTCAGAGCTCCAAACAGGTAAACCACCCCGGCCACACCCACACACACTCATGAATATTTATGATGTACTCCAGAGCTCCGAACAGGTAACCACCCCGGTCACACCCACACACTCATGAATATTCATGAGATACTCCAGAGCTCCCAACATGTAACCACCCGGCCACAATCACACACTTAGCAATAGTTATGATGTACTCCAGAGTTCCGAACAGGTAACCACCCGGACATAACCACACACTTAGGAATATTCAGGATATACTCAAAGTTGTACATTGCTCTTATACTTGTTTTGTATAGAGAAGTCCGTGGGCCGTATCACAGGTCGTGGGAGTGTCCTTCTTTCATGACCTTTGTCCTTTCTTAACGCATCCTTTTTTGCGCCTTGCCAGCGTCCTTCCTCTGACGTTATACGAATGTCCTTTCTTGTGCGTCCTTTTTGGCGCCTTGCCTACGTCCTTTCCGGTATTTTACCAAAATTCCCTGTTTATAGTCATTATTGGAGTCCCTTCTTTAGCGTCGTTTTTTATCATTATACGAATGTCCTTTCTTTGTGCGTCCTTTTTTGCGCCTTGCCAGCGTCCTTCCTCTGACGTTATACGAATGTCCTTTCTTGTGCGTCCTTTTTTGCGCCTTGCCAGCGTCCTTCCTCTGACGTTATACGAATGTCCTTTCTTGTGCGTCCTTTTTGGCGCCTTGCCAGCGTCCTTCCTCTGACGTTATACGAATGTCCTTTCTTGTGCGTCCTTTTTGGCGTCTTACCTACGTCCTTTCCGGTATTTTACCAAAATTCCCTGTTTATAGTCATTATTGGAGTCCCTTCTTTAGCGTCGTTTTTTATCATTGTATCAGTACCCTTCCTTTAATGTGATGATGATTTCTGGCGTTTTGCCAATGTCCATTCTTTTCAATTCTGGCGTGTTACCATTGTCCTGTCTTTAACGTTATTTCTGGCGCTTTATAAACGACCTTCCTTTTACGTTCTTCCTAGCATTTTATTTACGGGATAATCATATTAATGAAATGACCCAAGTTGAACAAAACACGTGTGAGAAACCGATGTACGTGACAAGAACGACCGGAGACCAGTAGTGTCAAGCGCAAAATCTGTGTAAGCGTCCTCACGGAACGTCCATGACGTCAAGTTGTATAGAAAACTAGAGGAGATGTGTTCATACATAAGATATCCCACGTGTGGGTTGTGTTCTTTCCACATTACGTTAGCTAAGCGAAGTGTCCATAATGCTAGATGCTAGATATAATGTCTATTATATGTTATAAAACTGCACTGTTACACATGATGAAAATGTGTCCACCTTGACCAAATTGATAGAACAATATAAGTATAATGACTTATGATGACGATGTTATTGTTAATGTACACTGTATTCATTTTTTTTCTTTCTTTGTTTTTTCCCCTTTCTTTTCCATCTACTCTGAATTGTTATAATGAATTCATGTACAAAATAAAACGGTGGTCGACCCAAGAAAGTCCGGGGAAAGGAAAAAAGGGGACAAAAAAGAAGTAGTACAGCTGCATACATGGCAGGGTGAAAATGCTCATACATATAAGCCCACTCGTTGGTTCAGAAAAAAAAAGGTTGTCCAAAGCGACAACCGTGAACACTTGTTGCTTGTGCTGGAGGGTACAGGCTGATTGAATGAAGCTCTGCGCCACACCCTTTTCACAGACTTGTCAGCTGCTGGTTTATGACCACCCGACAACCTTCATGGTGAATTAGACTGTCGCTGCAATGACATTGTAATTTATGGCCGCAAAAGCAGGTACCACGTCCATTTGCTGACACGGATAGACGGACTCGATCAGTCAGTGAGCATTACGAACAAAAGAGAACATTAAACTGGCGGAAGTTCAGCGTGCGCATGCCGGATATTCCAATCCCTAGGGACCTGCCTCGTTGTTGGAGCATTACGTCCCTTCCCCACTGTTTGTTTACCTCTTGTTTGGACCTTGCGTTTGGCTTGGCTATAAACAGCATGAAAGGGGGGGGGGGCTGTTGTTGATGTGCTAGGTGGGGAGAAGGTGATATTTTCCGCTACATTTAATTCAGAGAGCGGTGGTGGTTGGCAGTGGCAGATTCCTGCATCATGGAATGGTGAGAGAACCTGCTAGTGGGCCCCGTGAACTTGTGTTCTGACAGAAGCAGGGAAAACCCAGGAATGAAGCCCGTAATCTGTGGTTTATGAGGCCATCACTTTACTGAATGCCTGCATCATGTGCCGTTCTGTCCATGATAGTGGTGAGGATGGATTCAGCGATAACGTGCGCGCGCGCGCACACACACACACACACACACACACACACACACACACACACACACACACACACACACACACACACAATGTAATCAGCTTCACGACGTGCATGCGAAGATTACACACGGTTTTTAGGACACTTTGGCAGAGCACTCCAGGGAGAAAAGAAAAAGACTCGAATCAGCAAATTGCTACAAAGTGATGGATCTTAGTATGTGTGTAGATTACATACAGGCTTTAAAGTTTCAGGGTGGAATTCTCGAGCATTAATCATCTCTGCTTCCATCAGCGTGCTGACGGTTCGTTTCTGATAGACTTTCGGCACCAGATAAAAATCGCAGTTGCTGGACAAGGATCCACACTTAGATGGAGGTGTTGACTCACATGCGAGGTGTCTCCTGTCTGGAGAAGGGAGGTAGCAGCTTACACTCGGACCCGAACTGAGGGTATCTGGAGTTATCTATGAGGACACAGCCCCTCGGGGGAAGGTGAAAAGCGTGGGTAGTCTGGCTGTTGCCCCGTTGAGGGTCACTGTTGTCGTGCTTGAAGTGCATGATAAAGGCCCCTGTCAAACCGATGATGCCAGAACAATGGCAACAGATGTTTTTCGCTTCCGCATCCTCTTCTCAGATAAAAGCCTCCTGTCCTTTCAGCACATCACAAAGTTTAACGTAAAGCTCGTTTCGCAAAAAAAAAAAAGAAGAAAAAAAGAAAAAAGAAAAACAAATAAAAAACAGGTCTGTGTGTCTCCGTCGATAGTGTGAGCACCAGAAGAGGGAGGTTGCAGGCTGTGGTGTTTGGGTGCTGAGGTTTGGCGGTGAGTAACGCCGTGGGACAGCGCGCTATGAGGATGTTATCAGGCCGGCATTCCTGGGGCGGGAACTGATTTCCCAGGGCACAGGTTGTCGCACGTGCGGATGGTGTAACTGTTGCGACGTCATGAATAATCCGCGCTGCAAAACCCGGAGGAGTTATTGATCATCCCTGCTGCAAAACCCGGAGGAGTTATTGATCATCCCTGCTGCAAAACCCGGAGGAGTTATTGATCATCCCTGCTGCAAAACCTGGAGGAGTTATTGATCATCCCTGCTGCAAAACCTGGAGGAGTTATTGATCATCCCTGCTGCAAAACGTGGAGGAGTTATTGATCATCCCTGCAGCAAAACGTGGAGGAGTTATTGATCATCCCTGCTGCAAAACGTGGAGGAGGGGGAGGGATTCGACATTGACCAGGAGAGGGGCTGGATCCCAGAACTTTTATCTGCTGTCTTTTACTCAGGTCACGCTTCTGTAGACAAGTGGCGGTGAGGATCGAAGCTTGATGTAACTGGAACCCGATCCACACGACGACAGGGAGAGAGAGAGAGAGAGAGAGAGAGAGAGAGAGAGAGAGAGAGAGAGAGAGAGAGACACCTAACTCATCCCTCCCCTCCCCACAGCCCTCAAAGAAAGCCACACCACTCCCCTTTCACTCCCAGGGGAAGCCCCCAGAATGGGAACCATGCCTCTTCACGGTGCACCCAGGGAGCGGGTTGTGTGAGTGACCAGCCTGTCCGCCATTACACGACACTGCGGGGGGGTGGGGGGGGGGGGGGGTGTCGGGTGTCTGTGGGTCAGGCTGACTCCATTTGAGGGGT
The DNA here is from genome assembly GCF_041734735.1 of Babylonia areolata. Taxonomy (NCBI): domain Eukaryota; kingdom Metazoa; phylum Mollusca; class Gastropoda; order Neogastropoda; family Buccinidae; genus Babylonia; species Babylonia areolata. Next base: position 48,285,749 of record NC_134883.1, read on the forward strand.
CCCTCATGCGTGGCGATAATCTGACACCTTGATGCGGGGAATCAGCTCCAGCCTGGCTATCTGGAGTCTCTTTGGCAGGCGCTGGGCCCCTTCCCCTGTGACGCGTGATGACGGCTGATTGTGTCAGATATGACGTAAAGTGCAGCGGGGCTGGAAGAGACGCCATCAGTGTTTCTAATTTGGGGATGGCTAGATTGCCCGTGGCATTTTAATGTTCTTCAGGTGTGTCCCTGGCTTCAGCCAGACTGTGCGTCCCACGGCAGATTTCTTTTAGTTTGGCAGGAAGCTGTGGTGGACTAGGCAAGATGTAGCAAAATAAACTGGAATGGAATGGTGAAATGGGATTACCTTTGGTATGAAAAGTATAGGGCGGGCCTAGCTGCTATGCCTTGCTGTATGCCTTGCTGTATGCCCGATTACATATGTATGGGAATTAAAGATGAACACACAGGGGGTGGAGCCTTTTTTTTCTTTTCTTTTTTCGTTTTTATTATCAAACTTTCAGTGTCCGTAATTTACATGATAGTTCAAAAACAGAGCCCGCAGCGGAAATCTGCAAGACATATGTGGTATTTAAATTATGAATAAATAAACATGAGTTTATAAACACATATCAGCAGCTCACAGCTGTCTTTTGTCATAAATTTGACTGATTATGACGGACGCGCCATAGACTTTCCGTTTTAGAGTATGATGCACTAGTTTGTGTTGATGTGGAATATTTAGTGTGCGATATATTGCATGACCTGTGGAAGAGATCCACAGAGGTCTATGGAAGAGAAATTGGTGGAATTTCTGGAAGAGACTCTCGACTGCTGACTGGACAGGAACTACACAAAACTTCTGAAAGAAATCCCACGAAATCAGTCCAGAACTGTGACAATACACCGCATCTAGAGAACTAAAATGTATAAACGCATGAGCAGGGTGGGGGAAGCGATGATGAGCCAGTCTTGTGTTTACTCATTGTAGGAAACGAATGATGAGCGCCCAGTGGCAGCCGTCAGTCGGCTCTACCCAGGTAGGCAGCCTTTTGTGCAAATGACCCCGTGTTTGTAAAGCGCTTAGGACTTGGTCTCCGCCCGAGGATAGGCGCTGTATAGGTATTCACGTCAATCAGTCAATGAGCTCTGGACTGGAGAGACCTGCGGAAGTTCTGGGAAGATAAAAACATCCGATTTGAGATCCACGAAAGTTGTCCAAAAAGACAGCGAGGCAAGACACCCGGAAGATGCCTGCAACAACTCGGTGCCAGAAACCTCCAAAGCAGAGTGAAAGGGAACAACGATGCCGGCATGGGCTGTGGAACAGCTGACTACAAGGTCAGGTTCTGACAGGTCAAAGAGGGATTTGACACGATGCTCTTTGGCAGACACCCCACTCCCACTCCCCCCACGCATCACCCCCTCCATCTCAATACTCTCTGGCAGACTGTCGATGCAGATCCTGCAATTACTCGCAGACCAATTACCTGCCTACCTGGAAGCGAGGCCGCGGCGGAGGATGAGGGGCAGACAATTAGGCCTGACAGGACGCAGATTAAGTTGGAAGGCAACATCGCAGCATGGGGGAAAGATAGGTGGGTGGGGAGGAGGAGGAGGGGGGGGGGGGGTTCACAGGCCGCATCTTGCTTTGTTTTCAGCCCCGTGGTGGGAAGGATCAAGGAGGTGGGGAAGGAGGTGATGGTGTCGGTGATGTTTTTCTGGGTCGGTTTGGTTTTGTCGGCCGGTCTTTGCTTTCTGTGAGGGCGGAATTGACGTGGATGTCCATGATATTGGTTGGTGGCGGAGGGTGTGTGTGTGTGTGTGTGTGTGTGTGTGTGTGTGTGTGTTTCTTTCTCTCTCTCTCTCTCTCTCTCTCTCTCTCTCTCTCTCTCTCTCTCTCTCCCCTCTCTGTCTGTCTGTCTGTCTCTCTCTCTCTCTCCCTCTCTCTCTCTCTCCCTCTCTCTCTGTCTCTCTCTCTCACTCTCTCTCTCACTCTCTCACTCTCTCTCTGTCTCTCTCCCTCTCTCTCTCTCTCTCTCTCTCTCTCTCTCTCTCTCTCTCTCTCTCTCTCTCTCTCCCTCTCTCTCTATCTCTTTCTTCCACCCCCGTCTGTCTGTCTGTCTGTCTGTCTGTCTCTCTCTCTCTCTCTCTCTCTCTCTCTCTCTCTCTCTCTCTCTCTCTCTCTCTCTCTCTCTCTCTCTCTCTCCATGCAGATAAACAACCACCATTGTGTTGTGTGGCAGTGAGCAGAGGATGGTTGCAGAGAGTCGTGAAGGAACTGTGGCGCTGTTTGTTTCCCTGTGTCGGCCAGTGTTTTTGTTCTGCAGTGCTAAGTGTGGTGAGAGACAGAGACACTGAGGGAAAAGAGACGGAGAGCGAGAGACAGAGACAGAGAGAGAGAGAGGGTAGAAGAGAGAAAGTCTCGTGCTCAGGTCACTCAACTGATGACCATCTCAAGCCTTCAGACGATGTGTGTGGTTTTTGTGAGATGTTTGACAGTGATGGCCACGTCACTTGGTCAGTGTCTTATCAGAGCTCTCTGCACAGCCCGTCGGGGGATGTTTAGTCGATGCTTTGCAGGTGTTTGGCAGTGTTGTCTGTCTGCGCACATGGCATTGGCAGTGCTGTCCGTGTGTGTGCGGAAGATGTTTGACACGCTGTCACTGTGTGCTGCAGGAGATGTTTGACACGATGTCACTGTGTATTGCAGGAGATGTTTGACACGATGTCACTGTGTATTGCAGGAGATGTTTGACACGATGTCACTGTGTATTGCAGGAGATGTTTGACACGATGTCACTGTGTATTGCAGGAGATGTTTGACACGATGTCACTGTGTGTTGCAGGAGATGTCTGACACGCTATCACACTCTGTGTTGCAGGAGATGTTTGACACACGAGATAATTGACCAAACTGTCACTGTGTTGCAGGAGATGTTTGACACCATGCCAGCCCCAGGCTCCAAGCTGCGCACCAGCCTGGCCATGACGCGGGGCCTGGCGGGAAGCCCCCAGCACTACAGCAACGAGTCGGTCACCTCCACGGACCCCGACCTGGGCCTCAGGGCCGTCCAGGACATCGCCAGCGAGGACTGCGAGAAGTTCCGCCACATGCTGCACGACCGCTGCGGGCCGGGACAGCTGCACGAGGGGGCGGCGCTGTACCGCAAAGACTCTGAGGGCAGCCTGGAGCGGGAGCTGGCCCAGCTCAACAGGGAGATGGAGGAGATCCAGGTGGAGTGCCAGGAGATCGTGGAGTCGCACCTCCTCAAGGAGCAGCACCGCATCTTCCCCCAGCAGCTGCCCTTCGGTCAGTACGACGTGCCCATCATCAACGGGCACGGGGCACCCAAGGCGGCAGCAGACACTCAGAGGAGTCCCCGAATCGTGCCGCGCATGGGCACCCGCCTGGACTGCATCAAGCACATGCAGGCTCTGGAGCCCTTGGACTTGTGGGCCCAGCAGCGGCGCCTGGCTCTAGCCGCCAGCGGGCAGCAGGGGGCGCCGTCGGGCATGGGCACGGGCACGTCTAGCGGGCGCAGCGAGCGGGACAGGGACCAGTCGACCACCAGTGCCTACAACACGGGGGGCGAGAGCTGCCGCTCCACGCCGCTGACGCTGGAGCTGAACGTGGCCAGCGACGAGGGCGACAAGGGCTTCAAGAACTCCATGCTGTGTCTGGCCGCCACCCCCTCCTCCGTCCTGCTGCCCCAGTCCTCCTCGGACACGGAGAAACAGACTCAGACCCCCACGGGCAAGTCCCGGGGCAGCGGGTCCAGCGAGGACTCGGGTCAGGGGGTGAGGGGAGTGGCGGGGAGCCAGGGGGGAGGAGGCGGGGGTGTGGCTGAGAACCTGATCGCGGCGGGGCTGTCTGCCCAGGCGGAGTCCCTGCAGGACCTGTACATGAGGTCCGCGGACATCATGTACACCAACCACGCCAACCTCCAGCACACCATCGCCGTGCAGCAGAAGCTCTTCCAGCAGCAGCTGGAGCAGCAGAAGAGGCTGAGGACGGGGGCCCGCGGGAGGCAAGGCCGCCGCCCCCTCCTCCCCGCCGACCACCCTGCTCCCCCACAGCGCCACGGGGCTGTCGGTGGTGGAGGAGGGGAAGCAACCCAGCCCCAGCACCACCACGCCGTCAGACAGCAGCCAGATGGAGTGGGTGGTGAAGCGGCGCCCTGACGGCACGCGCTACATCACGCGGCGGCCGGTCCGCAGCAAGATCCTCAAGGAGCGGGCCCGGAAGATCACGGAGGAGCGGAGCGGCATGACGACGGACGACGACGCCATGAGCGAGCTGAAGACGGGCCGCTACTGGTCCAAGGAGGAGCGGAAGCGCCACCTGGAGAAGGCCAAGGACTACAAGCGGCGCAAGGAGACGATGCTGAAGCAGCGCATGGAGACGCTGAAGGAGGGCGAGGAGCGGAAGGAGGTGAACATTGTGGAGCTCAGCCACCGCAAGATGAACAAGCACAAAAGCAAGAAGGTGCTGGACAATTTCGTCACGGTGCAGGAGATCACGGCGCACGGCAGCCGGGTGCCAGAGGGCAAGGCCTATAACCCGCTGCTGTCCGTCACCACAGTATGACACCCTGCACTGTGTACCACCTGACTGTATCAGTCACCTGGATGACACACCTGACTGACACACCTGACTGACACACTTGACACACCTGACACACTTGACACACCTGACTGTCACACATGTGTGACACACCTGACTGACACTTGACACACCTGACTGGCACACCTGACTGGCACACTTGAACACCTGACTGACACACTTGACTGACACACCTGACTGACACACTTTACACACCTGACTGACACACTTTACACACCTGACTGACACACCTGACTGACACACCTGGCTGTCTGCACCCGCTGTGTTCCCCGTCAGACGACATAGGGAACAGGAGACAGTGCAGTGCCGGCTGTCAGTAATCAGGTGATGGATGTCGCACCAGTGGTCAGGCCAAGACCCTTGTTCCATGACTGAATGAATGAACTTTAATGGAAAGTCATTTGTCATATCCTGATTAGAAGAAAGTCTGGGGTGTTCAAAAACAATCATGCATGTTTCTTATTTGTGGTAGATTTTATACATAGGTTCTGACATGTCCAGACACATGACAGATTCTTAACCCATCATCGAGCGCTGTATAACTCATGCTTTGTATTTCGCAAATTAATGTGGTCGAACGGTGGCATGAGCGTGAGCGGAGGTTGGTGCAGCGTAAAAGCTGATTTGGTGTTGACATGCTGCGTATGACGACACAGCATTCTGTGCCAGAGGACTGGGTGCCTGTGGCGGGCGTGTTGTTTGGAAGCTGCTCAGTTAGCTGCCCGCATCTTGATGGAGCTGAGAAACGCTGTCCCAGGCTTGACGCTACCTGTGTTCATTGCGGAGCTCGGGGTGCCCGTGCCGTGTTCCTGTACAAACACTGTGTTCAACACACACACTACACGTCACTCACAAACAGTGTGCTGAGCTTGAAGCTCGCTGCTTGGAGTTGGTCCCCAGAGCACCCAGTTCCATCATCAGTGTAGTCCGCCATCCATGCTGCAACTGACTGGGGCTGCCTGCTTGTCTTCTCTTTGATTCATGAGAACTATAACTTCAGTGTGTGTGTGTGTGTGTGTGTGTGTGTGTGTGTGTGTGTGTGTGTGTGTGTGTGTGGATACACTGTGTGTGTCATCAGAAACAGTTTATGAAAACTTCCTAATTGTGGCATTGATCCAGACTTCACTCATACAAATCCTTGGCGAGTCTCCTTGTTTTAGGATACTCGTTCTCCAGCTGAACAGAAGTAAGATCACGCTGCGGCTTTTTGCCCCTGTATGTCCGGAACTGAAAGTTGTATGAATATTAACATTCAGCATTAACCAGTTGGTGACTTTTCGACATGCAGAATGAAGATAAATGTGAAGTTTTCTTTGAAATGTTACAAGAGGTGAATATTTTGACTGAATGGAATGTGTCAGGACTGTCAATGACGTGTCTGTTTCACAATCAGGCTGGGGTTGGGGGAGGCGCAGAGTTTTAGTCTGAGGAACCTTCGTAACCAACTACTTTCTTTTGTTGCATTTAAACTGATTGATGCCCAGTATTGCCGAACACCATGATTGCTGAGCCCATTTGAAGTCCCGTGAAGTACAGATGTCGGTTGTAATCTGTGTGGTAATCAGTCCCTGGTTGAGCGTACCAAAGAAATAGGTCCTCTTGGACTTTGGATTATGGTAATTCTCCATGAAGAGTAATCGTAGTTAACCGTCTTTCTCTCCAGTAATTATGATGCTGTGGCAGATGTATAAATTTCCATCACTTGCTGATCTTCACTGTCCTGTTTGATGGTCGCATCTGTGATTTTAGATTACTCAGATCTGTACAGTTAGATGAAGCAGAGTGATTTTTTTTTTCTTCTGGAGAAAAATAACCCGTTCCTTTAGATTTATGTTTGGCTTGACATGTCATTGGTCAGTTACTGTGGAAATCCCAAGGCGTTATCAAGGAGCTATCGATGATAGTGTCATAAAGAGCTGTCGATGATAGTGTCATAAAGAGCTGTCGATGATAGTGTCATAAAGAGCTGTCGATGATAGTGTCATTGCCACAACTGTACAGACTGGTCTTATTCTCCGAACATCAACAACTTGAATAAAACTGAAGAGAATAAGAATTTGTTTGGACTTAGGTCAGTTGATTTCTTTTCAATTATCGTTTAATGTTATTTATGTTTGTTGTTAGTTTCTGGACTTTTGTGGTCAGCATTGTTAGTTGTATATTTTGACCTTTTGCCTCCTGATAGATCAATTTCTTTTAAACTTCTGTCACCAAGTCATGGCTTTGCTGGTTATTTTCTGTTTTGTGTTTTACAATGAATTTGACCTTAGAAACATCGTAAGTTTTGATTCTAGATCTCCATCATGCCTTCATCATGACAGTGACATGGTCGATTTAATGGAAGATGCCCTTGCTTTCAGATGGATCAGATAGTGTTCAGAGAGATGCTATCATACGTGAATGTCTAATCATTTCAGTTACAACCATAAGTTTTTGTTGTTGTTTTTTAATTTGCGATATTCTCAGTAAATGCCCATGTTAGAATATCCAAGCATAATGTTGTTGACACCCCAGTAAGATCATGTGACATTACGATCCAAGATTTTGTTTTAACTTGTATGTTCATTTCCCCTATTCATGTTTGTGACATCTGGTGGACATGTAACACAAGTTACCGACCTGACCAGTACGTTCCACAGAAGCAAGAAAAATGGCTGAAATGCAGCCGAAGAAAGAAATTATTTTTATTCTGGCCAGGTCACAGGTAATATTTGCTTTTTTTCCAAATTAAAAAGAAATCACGGATCTGTTTGGACAGTTATGGAGGGGTAGGTGTGTCACCAATGATGCTACATGCATGACATCAGCATTGCATCCAGTATGACGTCTTCAGCTTTCAATCCACTATGACTTCATCTGCATTCTGTCTAATGTGACGTCATCTGCATGCTGTCTAATGTGACGTCATCTGCATTCTGTCCAGAAACATGTTATGAATATTGCTGGAAATTGCTTAGGTAGAAGCGCAAAGTGATTTTTTTGTTTTTGTTTTTTCACTTAGGGCGACTTTGCCAAAAACAAATCGCATGACATATTAATTGTATAGTAGGGGGAATCAACGTTTGTGTTAAAATGTGATAGGTTTTAGTTGTATACTGAATGACAGAAGTCGGTCTGACATTCAGACAAATCCCAGTTGTTCCATTTCTGAGTGAAGGTATTTGCTGTTAGCTATCTGTCGTCTGTCCTGTTAGTGGACATGGGTCAACCCATCAAGTCCATTGGATCAGAATCAAACAAAAGAACGATTTTCCCCTACCCTCACCCCCATAGGAATAAGATAGAATAACACCAGGAGCAAGGCTGAAAACATATGTCATGTTTTAGTTACTGTGTAATTTTAGGTGATGTTATGAGAAGTTATAATTTTATAAGTGAGAAAACGACATGCATACTTGCCCATGTGTGTGAAGATGCAAGCAGATTTGGGTGTACATATTTGTATCGCGTTCTGTTCTGTTTGTAAATTTGCCTGCACATATATGTAGCTTGAAGTTGGGTGATGGAGTCCTTGTCATAATATATGTGCAATATGTGTGCATGACAATGGGTGAAACAAACATATAGTTGATGCTGTGATTTAAAATGAAAAAGAAGAAAGAAAGAAAGACTTTCAGAAGATACATTTTGCAATCCAGATTCATTTCCTTCCCCTTTCTCCGGATAAATTCACTATTTTGAAAAGGACAAGAAGTGCTAGCAGTGATTGGGGGGCTGTTTAGTTTGACGGGAAATCAAAGTTAAAAAGCACATGGGTTCCAGGTGTGAAATCCCGTTTTACTTTTTGCAGTTTCTAGAATTGCTGTACATATTTCTATCGGGTGTGTTTTTGGGTTATTTATTGACATGAATTGTACACAGTGTCCTTGGATATTTTGTCGGAAGCATTTGGTTATGTAGGATGGTTACAGAGCAACGTGGTGTCAGTTTCTAGGTATGTATGCAATGACTTTTGCGTGTGTAAACATAACTCATGTATGTCAGAATCCTGGTTCAGTCGGAAATTGCTCTCTGCACGTCTGTTGGAGTATTGGAATAGAGGATGCTTACTGCCTTCGACCGTAGTGGAAGACTGACTGACTGTTTTCAAGTATTGGTTGTTTTGCTATCTCTATTCCCAAAATCTTTTTTCTCTCAGTTCCTTGCCCCCATCCATCCCTGTACTTTTATTATTATTTTTAGACTGACGGATTATTCATCAGAAGCAATACCACAAAGAAAGCCGACATGTTATTGTCTATATTTCAATGAATCATGTCAGTTGCTGACTGGGAGACAGAAGCTGATACCCATAGATCCTGTCAGTGTTGAACTACAGTCGTGTAACGTTTCATGTATGTTTCGGATGATGTGACGTTGACTCTTGGGCCATAGTTGTTGAGTACGAAGTGTGTTCCTGTTCAGTGTACTGGGCATCAGTTCTGTTGTTGTTGTCCTTTCGAGAGTGTGAGAGAACAAGCCCTGTTTCAGTGTGGACACTGGCCTGTGCGGGCTGCACGGGCAGCGGGCCCAGTGGAGAGGGCTGGCGGTCTGTGCTGAAGCCAGTGTGTTGGGGTTTCAGAACAGTTTGGGTCTTTTTGATGATTTCGTGTAAACTGACCACAGTCCGTCAGTGCGATCCGGTTTGTATTGACGGTGTCCAGTGTTGCCACAGTTCCATAGGGACCGTCCACTCTGGCGTCATTGGGCACGGACTAGAGGTGACCACAGCTGATAGTCTGACCCTGGGAAGTATATGATAGCCTTTGAACCCTCCAGTCTGACCCTGGAGAGCCTTTGGATCCTTTAGTCTGACCCTGGACAGCCTTTGAACCTTCCAGTCTGACCCTGGAAAGCCTTTGGGTCCTTCAGTCTGACCCTGGGAAGTACATGATAGGCTGTGGATCCTCAAGAGGAAAGCCTTTGGCAAAATCTTTCTGGTAATAAAGGAAAGACAACTGGTCTGATGCTTTCCGGTGAGATAGGTGTCGAAGAAAGACTGTCGCCATTCGCTTCCCCCCTCCCCCCAGTTATATTGTTAAAGAGGTTAGATTGTTTAAAATGATAATTACAAAAGACACAGATCGTTAAACGTAGTAGGTTAATCTGTCCTGGAAGTAACATTCCGCGAGGGTAGGACATTGCATTTTTGTCGCTTTCCATTGTTTCAGGAATAAATGCGACAACAACAACAAATAAGATAAAAGAACGCCGCAGTTTTTTCCAATCTTACAACCCACGATGCGTAAGAAATAAGACGGATTTTGTTGCTTATATCAGAAAGACAGATAATATATTATATGTGTATATTATATATGTATATATATATACTTTTTGCAAAAACAAACTGAACAGAGAAGGAAGAAAAGAAACAGACAAGAGACAGGGGAGCGGGGAAGGGTGCAAGTAAGGCAGAAATGGGGGAGGGTACTGACCAGTACAGGTGAATCAGTCAGCAGAAAAGGGGAGGGTACTGACCAGTACAGGTGAATCAGTCAGCAGGGAAGGGGAGGGTACTGACCAGTACAGGTGAATCAGTCAGCAGGGAAGGGGAGGGTACTGACCAGTACATGTGGGTCAGTCAGCAGAAAAGGGGAGGGTATTGACCAGTACATGTGGGTCAGTCAGCAGAAAAGGGGAGGGTATTGACCAGTACAGGTGGGTCAGTCAGCAGAAAAGGGGAGGGTATTGACCAGTACAGGTGAATCAGTCAGCAGGGAAGGGGAGGGTACTGACCAATACAGGTGGGTCAGTCAGCAGAAAAGGGGAGGGTATTGACCAGTACAGGTGAATCAGTCAGCAGAAAAGGGGAGGGTACTGACCAGTACAGGTGAATCAGTCAGCAGGGAAGGGGAGGGTACTGACCAATACAGGTGAATCACTCAGCAGAAAAGGGGAGGGTACTGACCGATACAGGTGGGTCAGTCAGCAGAAAAGGGGAGGGTACTGACCAATACAGGTGAATCACTCAGCAGAAAAGGGGATGGTACTGACCGATACAGGTGGGTCAGTCAGCAGAGAAGGCCAGGGTACTGACCAATACAGGTGAATCAGTCAGCAGAGAAGGCCAGGGTACTGACCAATACAGGTGAATCAGTCAGCAGGGAAGGGGAGGGTACTGACCAGTACAGGTGGGTCAGTCAGCAGAGAAGGCCAGGGTACTGACCAATACAGGTGGGTCAGTCAGCAGGGAAGGGGAGGGTACTGACCAATACAGGTGGGTCAGTCAGCAGGGAAGGGGAGGGTACTGATACAGGGGGGTCAGTCAGCAGGGAAGGCCAGGGTACTGACCAATACAGGTGGGTCAGTCAGCAGGGAAGGCCAGGGTACTGACCAATACAGGTGAATCAGTCAGCAGGGAAGGCCAGGGTACTGATACAGGTGGGTCAGTCAGCAGGGAAGGCCAGGGTACTGACCAATACAGGTGAATCAGTCAGCAGAGAAGGCCAGGGTACTGACCAGTACAGGTGGGTCAGTCAGCAGGGAAGGGGAGGGTACTGACCAATACAGGTGGGTCAGTCAGCAGGGAAGGCCAGGGTACTGACCAATACAGGTGGGTCAGTCAGCAGGGAAGGGGAGGGTACTGACCAATACAGGTGGGTCAGTCAGCAGAGAAGGTGGGTCAGTCAGCAGGGAAGGTCAGGGTACTGACCAATACAGGTGGGTCAGTCAGCAGGGAAGGCCAGGGTACTGACCAATACAGGGGGGTCAGTCAGCAGGGAAGGCCAGGGTACTGACCAATACAGGTGGGTCAGTCACCACGTAAGAGAGGTAAGGTCAGAATATTGACCAGTACAGGTGGGCCAGTCACGATCCACTGTCTGTCACAGTGCGCTTGATGTGGGCTGTCCAGTGTTCTGCTTCGTCATGTGGGCGAAATGTCTATGGGGTGATATGATGAGATGTCAATAAATTATTTGTTTTGTAAAGATGATGAAGAGAGTTGTTGTTGACTCGGTTTTGTCTCCTTTGTGTTGCTGTCAGTCTGTGTGTGTGTGTGTGTGTGTGTGTGTGTGCGTGCGTGCGTGTGTGTGTGTGTGTGTGTCCCTTTCTATCTGCTCTTCCCACCCCTAATCTGTCTGCCTCTGTCTGTGTCTCTCTCTCTCTCTCCATCTCACATACACACACAAACACATGAATCCGCACTAACAAACACACCATCACATACGCGCTCGCTTCAACACACACACACACACACACACACACATCGCCTTGCCAACGACTCAGTTCACTACAAAGACGTTCACATTTTGCACGTGCAATAAGCGCCGTGAAAAACGTGCAGCACGAACACAACTCCATGACGTGGTGAGCTGTTCAGTCAGTGACAAAAACCTTCCATCAGTTCATGTAAAGACGGCCTGACCTGCTGGCTGCAGCTAAACGAAGAGAACATTCTTGTGGGGAATAATGGTGTGTGTGTCAAAACCAGAGAAAAGTTGAATGGAGGACAGTGCAGAAAATGTGGACTGAGCTCTACGTGTGACCAAGGGGATTCGTGTCGTCAAAACGATGGCCGTAAATGCAGGAATGGCAGCAATAGCAGAGAAGAGACAAGACTTCAAAGCATGTCGACCAGTCTTTGCCAGGATTAGAAGTCGTCTTCACGGGTGCGTGGCTGAGCTATGAGCCACACAAGACGAATGGGTAATGGTCGAACAGAACCTGATGAAGCTGGGATTCTGGTAACAGGTAGCTCAGTGCAGAAACCATTCCAGCACGCGAACATCGCTTGTGAATCAAAATGGCGGCGCAAGATGGCGTCCACATTTCCAAAGTGAAGGGAAACATGAGACAAAAAACAAAACAAAACAAACAAAAAAAACAGCGGGATTGCAGACACAGGTGTCCACGAATCGGAGATTTCATGAATGTGAAAGCCCGTTTACTACCGCCACACAAACGGTTTTGCTCATGAACACAAGATAGCGGTTTTCATGTGTGCTGTTTACTCAGCAAGAATCGTCCTCAGCTTTCTTTCACTGCAGGAGAGGGGTGACGGCCGGTGAAGGTAGGTGTATACGTTTGTGTGTGTGTGTGTTGTGTGCTCTCTCTCGCTGTCTCTCTCTCTCTCGCTCTCTTATCTCTTTTCTTCCTTTCTCTCTCTCTTCCTTCATCTCTCTCTGTCTCCCTCTCTTTTCTTCTCTTTCCTTCTCTCTCTCCCTCACTATCTTCTCTTCATTTCTCTGTCCCTTTTCTTCATCTCTCTCTCTCTGTCTCCTTTCATCTCTGTCTCCCTCTCTTTCCTTCTCTCTTATTTTCCTTCATCTCTCTCTCTCCCTCTCTCTTTTCTTCTCTTTCCTTCTCTCTCTCCCTCACTCTCTTCTCTTCCTTCATTTCTCTGTCCCTTTTCTTCATCTCTGTCTCCTTTCATCTCTCTGTCTCCCTCTCTCTTTCCTTCTCTCTCTTATTTTCCTTCATCTCTCTCTCTTAATCTCTCTCTCTCTTCCTTAATCTCTTTTCTTCATCTCTGTCTCCCTCCCTCCCTTTCCTTTGTTCTCTCTCAGTGTCTCTCTTCTCTCTTTCCTTCTCTCTCTCCCTCTATCTCCTCTCCCTTCATCTCTCTGTCTCTGTCTGTCTGTCTGTCTGTCTGTCTCTCTCTCTCTCTCTCTCTCTCTCTCTCTCTCTCGTTGTGTAGTGTAATATGGTGTGTTGTTCTTTGTTGCGCATCGTGTACATATTGCAGTACTGTATTTGTCTTGGGGGAGATCGAATTAAGATGATTCGGTAAGGTATGATGCACAAGGGTTTGTGTGTTCACGCATGGGTGTGTTAGTGTGCGTTTGCTAGTGTGTATGTGTGTGTTATGTTTGCATGTTAATGTCTTTGTGCTGATGTGTGTTAGTGTGCGTGTGTGTGCGTTTGAACGCGTCACCCCATCAAAAGCCACAAGGCCGCTAGGGCAACCACACAGGCGGCCTGCCTTGAGCAGTATAGTACCCGTCACTTAACGCCAGTTCAATTACAGGACCGCCTGGAGGCGTGGAATCGTAGAATGCCATGATGGTGACCTTACCTCACCTATAGGGGCACCTGAACCCGCAGATCACTCCGGTCAGGTGTCAGGGAGGGTTGGGGGGGGGGGGGGATGGGCGCTAGACCTGACAAACGAGACTGTCAGGTAGATGACCGGATACATTACCGGTGCTGGGGCAAGTGACCCCGGGGGGGGGGGGGGGGGATTGCCGTGGAGACAGAGGGGCTGGTCGCCGCTTGGGCAATGGTGACGGATGATCCCTTCAGCTGCTGGGCACGGGCCACCCGGCTGGGAGGGCGTGATAAGTCCTGCCCCCTCTCCCACCGTGTGTGTGTGTGTGTGTTTCTCTTTCTTCTTTCTCTCTGTATGTCTTGTCTGTCTGCCTCTGTGTGTGTGTCTCTCTCTCCTCTGTGTCACTCTTTGTGTCACTTACTCTCACTGTGTGTGTGTATGTCTGTTTCACTCTGTATCTGCCTGCCTCTGTGTGTGTGTGTGTCTCTCCTCTCTGTGTCACTCTGTCATTGTGTCATTATCTCTCTCTCTCTCTCTCTCTCTCTCTCTCTCTCTCTCTCTCTCTCTCTCTCACTGGTTTGCGATCCATGTATGCAACAATAAAAAAAAAATTTTTTTAAAGGATGAAAAGGCAAATAGTGTATTATATCGATTGTTGCCCGTCATAAATCCTCCCTCTTGCTCATATTCTTCCACCAGACAACAGGCTGCTTTGATTGTTGGCGGTGACGTATTGCTGTATGCAGATATGTTCATGAATGTTCAATAGGAACAAGCTGCTCATGAATATTTAAATAGGAAAACTACCGCTGATATGAGTGGTTTCCATGCTGCTGAACCTGAGTTATAACTTGAATTACTTGAATTTAGATTAAAATTTTGACATTCACGAGCGTGCACAGACTCACGCGCAATACACTCTCTCTCACACACACACACACACACACACACACACACACACACACACACACACACACACACACACACACACACACGCACGCGCGCGCGCGCGCGCGCATCATGTTTAATTCAATCCCATGGCCATATTGAGGACGTAGAAGATAACTACAGTGACAGTTAACATCAGTGTTCCATGCAAATCAAAGTCATCACTCACATGCATTTTTCAGGATTGTGAAGTACTTGTATGGAAAACAATGGAAAACAGAAAAAGAAAAGAACAGAAAGTAAAAAATTTTACTTTACTGCAACTTTGGAAACTTTAGCGAGCGAGCGCGCGCGCTCACATACACACACGCGCGCGCGCGCGCTGCAGGACGAGAAAGGTTTGTCGAATGATGTTGTCAGTTGTGGTGATGATGACGATAATAATTATAGTAAGAATGATAATAGATGTACTCCTATGATTCAGCGCGTTGGGTTTATGTGAAGGAAAGGCAGCTGCTGCGGGGTGTGTGTGTGTGTGTGTGTGTGTGTGTAGCGTATATGAGTATGACCGTACGTTCAGACACCACATTGAATCTGAAACTGAATGCCGTGCAAATACATAGTCCTTGTGCAAGGTCGCTCAAACGCACTCAACTTTAAGTAAACATGGTGAAAGTTTTTTTGTTTTTTTTATAAAGCTTATTAAGGTGCAAGGAAAGCAACAGGAAACTTGCAGACTGGAATGTGTGAGAGGGGGTGGGGTGTGTAGGGGGGGGGGGGGGTGCCACAGTTAAAGGACGTTGGTTTTAAGGCCAGACCTGAAGGTGCTGAGTGTAGAGATCTGACGACGTGAAAGAGGGAGCTCGCTCCATGTATAATGTCCAGAGACAGAGGGTGGCGGCCGATGGTGGAGGGTTTGAATCTGAGAACGTGGAGGCAGAAAGAACCTGAAGCTGCTGCTGCTTCTTTCTTTCTTTCCTCCTCCTCCTCCTCCTTCTTCTTCTTCTTCTTCTTCTTCTTCTTCTTCTTCTTCTTCTTCTTCTTCTTCTTCTTCTCCTTCCTCCTCCTCTTCTTCTTCTTCTTCTTCTTCTTCTTTCTTTCTTCGTTCGTGGGCTGCGACTCACTCGTATACACGAGTGGGAATTTACGTGTATGACCGTTTTGACCCCTGCCATGTAGGCAGTCATACTGGGCAGAGAGCGATATGGAGGTGTATAGATGAAGGCAGAGACAGGGGCAGGTTTGTTGACACACTTATAACAGTGTCGATCTTGTACTTGATTCTGTGTGCGACAGGGAGTCAGTGGAGACATTGCAAGACAGGAGTGATCTACTGCGATGTTCTCAGATCTTGGCTTTCTGACGACGCCCGAAACGTTCAATACAATCGACAGTAAATACAACACATGGTGCACTCTGTTTTAAAAAGAAGAAAAGACAACACCCTCCTCTGTCCCTGCATTCCACTCATTCATGGTCTGTCTCCACCATCCAGCCCCTAACTCCTCCCTCCCTCCCTCACCCACCCACCCACGCCCCCAGCATGCCCCTCTGTTAAAAAGGAGAAAAGGAGGGAGAGATGAAATGACGGGCTGTACGAGTTATGACAGACGAGTCAGCCCTCTGCCTGCCCTGTGTGTGAAGCCGTGCGGTACTGTGCGCCACTTCAAAGCCCAGGTACCCTGATA
>NC_134883.1:48306900-48369400 GCF_041734735.1 Babylonia areolata
TTGGTAAGCTATGTATTTAATGAACCAAAGAAGTTGCCTGTGTTTAGTGAAGCAGAAGAATCAGCTATATATTTTTAGTTAGGCATAGAAGTAAGATATGTTTAGTATAAACGAGAAGAAAGCAGTATTTAGTCAGCTGTGTATTTGATGAGGCAGCGCAGAGGCGAAGTAAGTTATATTTTGTGAGACATAAAGATAACTCATGTATTTAGTGAAGCAGATAAGTATATTATGTATTTAGTGAGACAGCGAAGTAGGTTGTACATTTGGTGAAGAAGAGTGTGTGTTTAGTGAAACAGAAGAAAGCCGTGTATTTAGTGAGACGTGAAAGTAAATTACGTATTTGGAGAGGCGCAGACGTAAACAATATTTTGTGATGCAGCGAAGAAAGCAATAATAATGAGACAGTAAAATAAGTTCAGTATTTAGTGAGGCACTCCGCGAGAACGTATGATTAAGTTTTATAGGGCAGAGAAGTCGCTATACTGAAGGAGAGAGGTATGATACGTGTTGATGCTCTGTGTGTGTGTGTGTGTGTGTGTGTTTAACCGCGTGGAGCTTTACTGCTGCAGCTCTGATTTAGTTGAGAGAAATGGGCTGTGGCAGGAAAGAAACAGGTTGACACAGCAGACATTGTGAAGTTAAGACGTAACTCTATAGACTGAGAGCAGAATGGTTTATAGTGAGAGCAGAGTGGTTTATAGTGAGAGCAGAGTGGTTTATAGTGAGCAAAGTGGTTTATAGTCAGAGCATAGAGGTTCTTAGTGAGAGCATAGAGGTTCATAGTGAGAGCAGAGAGGTTTACAGTGAGAGCAGAGAGGTTCATAGTGAGAGCAGAGTGGTTTACAGTGAGAGCAGAGTGGTTTATAGTGAGCAGGGTGGTTTACAGTGAGAGCTGAGAGGTTTATAGTGAGAGCAGAGTGGTTTATAGTGAGCAGGGTGATTTACAGTGAGAGCAGAGAGGTTTCTAGTGAGAACAGAGAGGTTTCTAGTGAGCAGGGTGGTTTACAGTGAGAGCAGAGAGGTTTATAGTGAGAGCAGAGTGGTTTATAGTGAGCAGGGTGGTTTACAGTGAGAGCAGAGAGGTTTATAGACAGTGACAGCGGAGGTTTATAGACAGATCAGAGGGGTTTGTAGACAGAGCAGAGACTTTTATAGACAATAAGGCAGAGAGGTTTATAGGCACAGTATGGTAGAGAGGTTTATAGACATATTGAGAGCAGAGAGGTGTATAAACAGTGAGAACAGAGAGGTTTACGGACATCACAGAGAGGTTTATAAACAGTGAGAGCAGAGAAGTTTACAGACAGAGCAGAGAGGTTTATAGACATCACAGAGTTTTTATAGACAGTGATAGCAGAGAGATTCATAGACAGTGTGAGCAGAGAGGTTTATAGACAGTGAGAGCAAAGATTCATAGAAAGTGAGAGCACATATGTTTATAGACAGAGCAAAGAGGTTTATAGACAGTGAGAGCAGAGAAGTTTATAGACTGTGAGAGCAGAGATTCATAGAAAGTGAGAGCAGAGAAGTTTATAGACAGTGAGAGCAGAGAAGTTTATAGACAATGAGAACAAAGAGGTTTATAGACAGTGAGACAGAGAGGTCTGTAGACAGTGAGAGCAGAGAGGTCTATAGACAGAATAGAGAGGCTTGTAGACATTACAGAGAGGTTTACAGACAACACTGAGGTTTACGGACATCACACAGAGGTTTATAGAGAGTGAAAGCAGAGAGGTTTACAAACAGCGCAGAGATTTGTAGACAGTGAGAGCAGAGGTTTACAGTCAGCACAGAAAGGTTTATATTATACAGTGAGAGCAGAGAGGTTTACATACATCACAGAGTGGTTTGTAGAAAGGGAGATCAGATAGGTTTATAGACACGGTAAGGCAGAGAAATAAGTTCCCTGACTGACACAGTGAGACAGAGATGCCGGGAAAAGAAATGGCAGGACGAACGTTCCCCGACAGCACACCCATACGCTCTACTCACCGCCCCCACATGAAAGGAATACCTGGCCCAGATGGGGAGAAAAAGGGTTGATGGAAAACAAGAGGACAGGTAGAGAAAGGATGAGAGGGAGAGATACAGACAGACAGAGAGAGAGGCGGGGGCGAGAGAGACCCAGGCTGAAAATGTCGACAACACCATCCACATGGCTGCTGGATGCCGAGTGTCCGTGCAGCTCGACAGGTGCAGCTGGGCAGCACTAACATCACAGGAACCCCCGGAATCCCCAGGTAAATCCCCCCCTGTGGATGAAAGGGGAGAGGGATCCCAGCCAACTAAGAGGCAGTCCCGACTTGTTTCTATGAACCCCTGCGCGTGGGAACTGGCGGTGCGTGCACTGCACGTGCTGTGATGGTGGTGGTGGTGGTGGGGTGGGGGGATCCCTGAGGGGTCAGGGATGTTGTCCACACCTGATGCATCCCTGAGGAAAGGGGAACGGAGAATGCACGCTGCCCCCAGCCCCCTCAAATCCCCACGGTGGCAAGGGTGTATCATCCACCACTTGATTTTGTCCCGAGGGAAGTTTTGAATTTTGTCCCCGCTGGTATTGAAATGGGGGACATCGCTGGAAGAGGCTGCACTAACCCATCCTCGTTTGATTTCGTTTTGTTGTCGGATTGTTTCTTTGTTTCTTCTATTTCTTCTTCTTCTTTTTTTTTTTATTCCATGGGCCCTCCTTTTCTGAATTCATTCTGGTACAGGATTAAATTTTCTTATTTGTATTTCTTCCATTCATTTCCGGTTTTTGCAGGTTCGCGTGCTGGTGGCTGCGCCAGTCGTTCGATATCGTTCCATTTCGTGCTGCCTCGGACAGTTTCTGGGAATTTTTTTTAACATCATATTCAAAGTTCACGCCCCTCCCCCCACCCCCTGTGTGCCTATCCTCCACCCTTTCCCCTCCCCCATTCTCCCTTCCCGCCAGTACCCCCCGTCTCCTTATTCTTCAGTCTGGGTTGAACAGAAAGGGACAAATTGGCCAGCCGTTTACACGTCTATACAACTCTGTACAAAATTGCGAATAGATTGCAGTTTGGGAACGATTTTACTCCGTCGTTCAGTGCTAAGTCGTCGCCTGATTTGAAGACGTCGTTTTTGGGGTGTTTCCATTAAAAAAAAAAAGAAAGAAAGAAATTAAATATATGTTTATTTAATTTCGTTTTATTTTTTTGTTACTTAGCTTTCTTGACGGAATCAGCATGTCGGTGAGACGAAAAGCCATGAAGCAACATTTGAATGATTCTGCTTTCACGGCAGCACATCACGGGAAGTCCCTTGTGATCACGCTGACATCGTCATGTATAACTTGAAGCGACAGTTTTTTGTTGTTGTTTTTTTTCCCTTTTTCGGGAGAATGTCTTGCCACAGTACAGCGCCACTATTTTTGTTCGTGTTTTTATGTGTAACTTGTGTGTTTCTCTCGATGCCTTGTTTACTTTGTAATTTTGTTGGTGACAAGTCTCATGTTGTCATGGGTACTCACGTGCACTCAGTGCCCTTTTTTTAATGCTCCCCCAACCCCCCACACCCAGCCCTGTGGTGTTGCAGGGTGCTCTTTTCAGTATAAAGTGTCCCCACCGTCTGGAAATGCTGTGCTGGAATTCCCTCTTATGTCGCTCTCTTTGTATATGACTTTTTTTCTGTTGTCTTTTTTTTTTTTTTCCTAACTGGTCCATTCACCTTCATTTTTTCTGGATTGCATTGATTTTTTGTTTGCTTTTCTGGCTTTCATATCTGGGTACTCTATTTTTATTCCTTTTTGCGCCTAAGACGTGTGAGGTGCCCGTTGACTATTTTCGCGTTTTGTATGTCTGCTGTTGTATATGATTTCGTTAACTGTGTACAGTTTGGCTGTGTTCAAGTTAGTTTTTTTTCCAGTCAGGGCATTCCCGAATATGGCAGCACCCTGTTTTTTCCCTTCCATCCTGCGTTGTAAGTACTCCAGGTTGATAGAATATGTTGACTCTACACTGGCCGGAGTCCCCAAGGCAGTCCGAGGCTGTATACAGCAACGTTCTGGCAACTCCTGCGACGGCACTGGAACCATGTGTATCGGCGCTTGCCTTTTCAATGGACCATTCCAGTGACGTGGAGAGGGGGGGGGGGGGGGTCTGCTGCATGGGTGACAGCTTGCCCTCCATACTTACCCAGGCTTTGCGCTCTGGAGAGGTCACTCCACCCTCGCTTTGCAGCGTCGACAGCCAGCCACACCCGACGTTGTACCAGAATAAACACCTAGAGCGCAACTCCATAGTCTTCCGAGGCTGAAGGATGCCTACTACACTGGCCAATGTTCCTCTTTAAAAAGTGAGGCATTTGGCGAGGGACATTTACTGGGGGGCGGGGGGTACCTATCTCTTCTCGTACCCCAGTCACCGCGATAAAAGCAGCTGTACACCGCAGCTCCTTCGCACAGCCGTAGAGCTTTCGGGTGTAAACATATTTCTTCTTCTTCGTTCGTGGGCTGCAACTCCCACGTTCGCTCGTATGTACACGAGTGGGCTTTTACGTGTATGACCCCGTCATGTAGGCAGCCATATTTCGTTTTCTGAGGTGTGCATGCTGGATGTTTTTGTTTCCATAACCCACCGAAAGCTGACATTGATAACAAGATCTTTAACGTGCGTATTTGATCTTCTGCTTGCGTGTACACACGAAAGGGGGTCAGGCACAAGCAGGTCTGCACATATGGTGACCTGGGAGATCGGAAAAATCTCCACCCTTTACCCACCAGGCGCCGTTACCGAGATTCGAACCTGTGATCCTCATATTGAAAGTTCCAGCGCTTTAACCACTCGGCTATTGCGACCGTAAATCTATTTGAAATCAGACACATTTGCAGTAATAGCATACCCAGGGTTTGCCCTGTAGGGTGCTCAAAATGGGGGGTAGTTTGTGGTCCCTTCCACTGGGTCTACCAACTGACAGAAGAGGTGGTGGTGGTGGTGGTTGGTGGCGGAGATTAGGGGGAAGAGGAAGGAGAGGGAGGGGAGGTAATCCAGGCTATCCATAACCAGCTCCTGGCCGCTATTACCGCCCCTGACCCCTGGCTGCAGCTTAGCCCGTGACGAAGAGCGGTTAGATCACGAGCCGTTTATCTGGGCATTGTGGCACGGTGCGTGGAGAGGAATGTAGGCCCCGCTGAGCGGCCCGTGATCAGGGACAGACTGGGCGCATGCGCAGCACGTGCACACCAGGCACTGCGGACACTGCAGGGATCTTTAACAATTGGTGTATATCTTGTCAGCAGTTTTTGTTTTTTTCTCTCTTCGGAATGCAGTCATGGTTTGCTGCTTAGACTGTACATTTTCTTTGCTTTTCGTTATAAACAGACCTACAAATTGCTTTGTGTGTGGTTACGAATATTATGAAATTTTCTTCAGCTAATGTGCAATATATATATATATATGTGTGTGTGTGTGTGTTGGTAGAGAGATAATAAAGTGTTCTTGAATTTTGTAAGTTTCAATAAGAAATTTTGTAGGTTTTTTTTCTTAAAAAAAAAAACTGGTGGTGCTCTCAGTAACAGCCCGAATTTCACATAAAGAAACCTGTTGTAACAAAAGAGTAATACAGTACAACACACTAATTTTACTCATGACAATTCACTAGGTGCTGTTTCTTTAGATGGTGGTGGTGTGTGTCCATCGAGATCGATGATGACCATCGTTGTCATCCAGCTGGGGGATTTTGGGGGGGTGGGTGGGTGGGGGGGGTGCTCATGAATCTATCTGCGAATGCGCAGATGGCTGAATAGTCCAATCTGTGCACGAAATGTTCGCTGACAGTTGGGGCAGACAAAGACAGGCATATCATTGTCAGGGAGCTTGTTTGCCCATGACTTTCTGGCCTGCCTCTTCTGAACAGCTGTAGCAGTCCTGTTGGCCTCGCACAACTTGGCGCCTTTGTGCACAGCAGCGCGCCATTTGTCACGGTCCACTGCAGATTCCTCCCAGGATTCAGGGTTGATATCAAACGCTTTCAGAGAGACTTTCAGAGTATCTCTGAAGCGCTTCTTCTGACCTCCGCGTGATCTCTTCCCTTGTTGCAGCTCACCATAGAAGAGCCTTTTGGGCAGCCGATAGTCTGGCATGCGCGCCACGTGTCCAGCCCAGCGAAGCTGGGACTGCATCAGGATGGTGAAGATGCTGGGAAGGGTGGCTTTTGCAAGCACCTCCGTGTCTGGGGTCCTGTCTTGCCACTTGATGTTCTTTAGATAAATGTTAGCTGCATACAGGGCGTCACTTGATTGTCTCATTCAAGGCCTAGTGAAATGTCAGTGGGGAAGGAGGGGAGGGGCTTTAAATGCCATGGCTCTTGCATTGATAATTGAAGCTTTTTGCTGTACATATTCATATTTTGATGTACGTATTCATATGGATGTGTACATGCATGTGTGGGATGATTACCCAGTCATGATAATATCATCACTGAAACGCATGCACAAGCTCCTTGCTGAACTCAACCCAGCCAAGGCAAGATGCCTGAAAGCAGCATAATCCAATAGTCAGGGCGGAGTGCATATTTGTGTACCAATCAGAGTGTATTTTATTTTGCAAGAGGACAACACTCACTACCATGGGTTCTTTTTCACAGCATCCAGTGCATGCTGCACTGCACACAGGACGTCGGTTTATCATCTCATCCAGTCAAACTTGGGAGAAATGGCAACACCAGGATTTAAACCCAGGCCTTCACAGGCGCTGTGTTGGCAGTTAAGTGTCTTAACCACTCTACCAACTTCATCCTTTGGTTAGTGCAATGATTCTTATATTATCTGGCGACTGACTGCAACATGTCCTGTATTGATATATCTGAAAATTGATGGTACATTGGAAGATGGCCCCTCCAACCTTTTTATCTATCTGTCTATATATATATAATATATATATATATACATTAAACGTGTATTCAAAGTCACAGGTTATGAGTGACGATTGCTCTTCTTAAGTGACATTGACCAGGTTCTCAGATTCTTGGTCCCAGTGTACATGAATGGCCTGACCATGTACACAGTTTCTCAGTAATTGTGGACAAGTTTAGTTACCAGTGATGCAAAACCTCCCCCAAAATAAGGTCAGCACACATCTGGAAGAGCCAAGATTAGACTCCTTTTTTCTTTTCTTTTTTTTTTCCAGTTGACCCCATTGACATCAGAAACATGTCTGGGGTGTTTATACATAGCCTTCATGGGAACAAGGTAGATTTCCTATTGCTTGATTATCTATAAAAATGTACAGTGTGCAGGTTATTTGTTGTGTTATCAGCAGCAAAGTTTGGGTCTCTTTTCTTTAACAAATAACATGTCACTTTTATATGTTACGAATGAAGTTTGTTGTGAATTAGAGTAACATAGTTATGTCAGGTTTTGTTGTTGTTGTTGTTTTGGGGGGTCTTGAATATTGTTTGCTGTGAATTAAAGCATACAAGTTATGGTAAGTTTGCAGTGAATTAGTCTTTATCATGTGAACACAAAGAAAAGTACCATATTCAGATTTTATTATGTATTTAAGCTGTATCTCTGCAGGAAAACGTTTAATTCAGCAAACTAGGATAACTGTTAATAAGTAATAAACATGTCACCAACTCTGATAAAAGCACTCAAAATAATCTGTCAGCAAAGGAGCAAGATTATACAATGATATATTTTCTTGAGAAAAAATTCCAAAATCATGCAGGAAATGGGAAGAAAGTTGAACATCGAAATAAGCAGGAATAAAAGTTCTAGGAAGGTCAAAAACATACAGGAAATAAAACTGAAATGGTTTCATGTTAGAATTGTACACAGACTATTTGTGACAAAAGTTACTTCATGTGGGAATTGTGAATGAAGACAGTCGTTCCTTTTGTAGAGAAGAATGAGATAACATTCAACATGTTTTGAAACTGTCTCCATGTCCAGTGTTCAGGGAATGATTCTGCCTGGCTGTTAGTGACTGCAATATTTCAATAGATGGACTTAGTGAATGTCTGGTACTTTTTAGCTATAACAAACATTTTAAAATCTAACCGAACATTTTATTTGATATTGCTACTTGCTGAGTTCTTAATATTTAAATGTAAAATAAAGTTCTATCATTGTTTTGTAACTTAAAGCAGTATTTGAAATCAAAATATGAAAAGAAAAAAAAATTACATCTGAAGATTAACCCTTTGAGCCCTGACCACCGCTTTTCCGGTGGTAGAGAAAAATGACATAATGCCTAGCTACCGGTTGAGCGGTGCGTAAACACCTGTGTCGTGTTTTGCTATTGGTTGACTTATATTGAAGAGCCAGTCAGAAAAACCGTAATATTCTGACGTCGGCGAACGTAGTACCAACATGGCCGCACCTTTTCACTGTGTTTTGTGCATGTGCTTTGACTTATATTGAAATCGATCTTTTTTATCCAACCAATAGCAAAACACAACACAAGTGTTTATGCACCGCTCAACCAGTGGCTAGGCATTATGTCATTTTTCTCTACCACCGGTAAAGCGGTGGTCAGGGCACTCTTTTTATATCTGCTGTGACACATTAAATACCAATTATTTGCAAATTTTGGCTCAGGAGCTCAGGCAGAAGGGTTAAAATTGCTCCGGAACTCAGGGCTCAAAGGGTTAAGTATGATGCCACATTTGTTACAAACTGGATGCCTAATATATCCTGGGTCGATTGATATGATGTGGAACACAATAATTACAGTATTCTTTTCATACTAACTTTTGTTTGGACAGTGGCATCTGCCCCTATTGCCCCAAATCACCTTAAGGAAAACCTTGATTGCCTTTGAGTATACGGGGAAAATGAAACACTGGGTAATGTGTTGCCGTCTAAAACCTGTTTAAAATATGGTAATACCTGTCCTAAAGAAGGAAACATGCTGATTACCTGGTTTCCCTCATATTCTGCTGATAATATGTACTTACATGTGTATGTGTGTGTTTACTTATCTATGTGTCTGCTTATTTATTTTATAATTTATTCCTTTGATGTTTCTAGGTTAGTGGAAATCATGTACTGATGTATTACAATGATGTATTGTGCCTAACTGATTGTCAAATGTAACCATTTGGATAGAAAATAACCTTCCTTGCATGGGGAGGAAAGGTTTGTAGTC
Organism: Babylonia areolata; assembly: GCF_041734735.1. Taxonomy (NCBI): domain Eukaryota; kingdom Metazoa; phylum Mollusca; class Gastropoda; order Neogastropoda; family Buccinidae; genus Babylonia; species Babylonia areolata. The sequence goes on from NC_134883.1 coordinate 48,316,011, forward strand.
AGTGTCAAAATATGGAAATAATTGTTTTTTGTGTGGGCTTTCCTTTGAAGGGGGGGGTCAATGTATTTTTTTTAAATGTCATATTTTACTTTAAGTAGACACACAATCACATTCTGGACATATTAATACAAGAAACAACAGGTAGTGGTTTTGTAGACTTTATTAAAATAGCATAGTGAACTTCCAAGGACTTAGTGATGATTTAAACAAGGAATAGGTACTGTTACCTGATTATATATAGCTATGGATTCCATAAAACCACACATCCGTTTGCATTTTTTTATATACTTTCTACTCCCATTGTTTACATTCTTGTCCCAGTAACATATACAGTGTCACATGCTTGTGTATAGCAGGTTCATTCCTTTCCGAGCACATAAGATTTTAGACACTTTGGATATTGCCAGTTCTGAAAACAAGTAGGACTTCACAATATATTGCGTAGGGGAGGCAATACATGTACAAATAAATGCATTGATAGTTATGTCCCTTATTGTTTCATACTACTTTGGGCATTCTGTAACGCCTTATCCAAAAATGAAGTGTATAACTGGCGCAGCAGAAATACTGCAAGAATATAAAATTTTAACATGGCATGTTTTTTTTGTTTTTATGATTGAGGGAATAATTGGTTGAATGGAATGTATAAAAGTAAATAACAGAAATATATGTTGTTTTTAAGTCTTGTAATATGGAATAATTTTCGTACAATATGTGTACACATGTTACACACAGAAATGTTCTGATATATTTTTCACACCAAAAAAATAATAGCATTACAGCAGGCTTGCATAACATACATTCACAAGATACAATTATTCAGACCTCAGCTTCACTGGTAAGTCGCAACTGAACAACACATGAAATGGACTGGGAATATTCAGTGACATATATAGATGTAAAGTATGTATTTGGATATATAATTCTAGTTTTGAATAAATCGAAAGTATCAGTATATTCAAAACATCAATATCTGTCACATTTCCATTCATTTTCCTCCAAATGCAGTTCTTGCTATATGTGAAGCAGTTCTGATCAGGACAAGTAATGCAAGACAACAAAGGCTTCTAGTTCTACACATGCATGCTGTGCACCCTTTACTCTGGAGTTGTCATTGCAAACTGAAACCTTCGCCTCTGCATGAAATTTCAGTGACCAAAAAGATGGCACTGAGATTTACACCTTGCCAGAGTTGAAGCTTTCACTGACGTTCTCCAGATGAAATCAGCTTTATCCCCCACTGCCTTGAATGGTCATGCCAACATTATTGGGGAAACAAAGTCCTTTTGGTCTTCCCATATATTATGTATCTATCTGGCTAAAAGGAGGAGTTTGTATTATACTCCATGTTTGGTGTTACATATACTTACCATGTCAAACTGATGCAAACTAGGCCTATTGGTTTGCTCTGCTTGGCCAAATTTCGCACGGCTAACAGTGAAAAGACGGGCCCGCCCGCTCTCAGCCAATCAAACGCCTCTAAAAGCTATAAGCGCTGAATCATTCCGTGGCCATGAACAAAAATGCCCCATGAGAACCACGGCAGAGACGCGGGGACGGACGGGCGGGCATTCGAGTTTGACATGGTTTCACCCTCCCGAGACCTTTGGAATCACCAACAACCAGCCGTAAAAACCGGGGCCCGGGTCCGAGAGTTGAGATATAGCCCCATGAGGAGTGGGTGCGATATCTCTTTTTCTAGGACGCTCTCCTGCTCCGTCGAGCTGGGCACCTAAGGAGGAGGAGTGGATCTTAGAGGGGGGGGAGGTCCTCCACCCAAGTCGCCTTGTGGTTCTGGAGTTAGAGTCATATGGCTTAAGGAGGGTCAAGGGTAACAAAGTAGCCTGAGGGACTGATTCGGCATACGTGACCCTATTGGGGAGGGTCAGTTCGAGCTCGGTTCAGGCTGGTCCCTAGGGAGGTGCAGGCTCAATCTGTCCCCCCTTGGATGTGGGCGAAGAGTGCTCATCTGCTTGTTCGTCCTCATCCGAAGACAGGGGCTCCCACTCTTGTTCGCAGTCCATCCCCTGCTGGGTGCCATCCCAAGTGGATGTACCCACTGGGGCGTCCTGTGAGCTGTGGTCAGCCCAGCGGGATGAGCTGGGACGATCCCGAGCCGGGACCATGGCCGCCACTGTTATGTCCTTGACACCTGAAGTGGGTGGGGAGCGTGTGGACCGTAGGTCCAACCATGCTTGGGATGGTGGGTGCCACACCTTTTCAGAGAGGGCGTCCCTGGATGCAAGAGGGACCCACGAGTGCTGTGAGGGGACAAACACCCACTCATCTCACTGTAGGACCGAGGGCTGGGCAGGTGGGAACCGCAGGCTCCGCCGGGCCGAGTAGGGCCCCTGAGCAGCCGTCGGTCCTGACAAGGAGGCCGTTGTGACCGTGGAGGTCACCTGTGGGTTGACAGAGGCCCGATTTGTGGACAGAGTGGCAATATTGGTCGAGGAGCTCAACCTGACCGACAAGAAGTCGATCCCACTTGTCGGGGCTGTGTGTGTCACCCTGTGAGATGTGCTGGGTTGGGTCCGGTGGGGAGCGGACAAGGGGCTGGCCCTTGGTGCTCCCGGCAACCCAGCGTGCACCCTAGGTGCGCCCCAGTACGGGTAGAATGGGGGTAACCACCCGTGGGCACCAGCCATACTGTGACCCGAACCCCAAGGGTCACTGGCGCGTTGACCTCCATGAAGGGAACAACCTGGCCAAGTCGGAGGGAGGTCAGGTCCGACTTGGGTGTCAGTCCCGCCCGAAGACGAGTGTGCTGACTGCCCGGAACCACCTGACACGCGCGGGCCTCCCCCAGCAGGGGAGACCAGCCGGATAGTGGGAAGACCTGCAGAGCAGGTTGCCACGTGCCCCGAATCCCCTCCCGTGGGGAGACTGGGGTGGCTTGGCCCGGGGTGGGCAAAGTCGAGATTCCCCCACCCGGAACCAAATTTTTCTCCCCCCCCCCCCCAAAAGGAGGTGGGGGAGGGGGGTCGACAGAGAAGGGAGGAGGGGGAACAACCATGGGGCCCGTGAGGGCCGTCTCCGAGTGGGGACCCGGGTAATGGCCGGGCGCGGCCTCCCCTTGGGAGTCCGAGCCTAGCTGCGAGTCCCCACAGCCCGGAGAGGACTTGCCATTCCCCCTTCTCCCCGCCTCGTGCTGGGACACCTCAGGAGGCGACGCTCGTACCTCTTTCCCCCCGGTCCCCTTCATGACCGTTTTACTGGTACGAAAGTCGCCTCCGTGATCAGCGTCTAACGACGCATCGCCGCGGTCCGTATTGGGAAGAATCATGAGCTCCGGGCCTGGGAGAGTCTCTTACCGAGTCTCAATCCCAGCATCATGATCCCTGCCTTCATGGTATGGCACACGAGGCATGGAACCCGCGCTTAGGCACCCAGCGAAAATCCGACCCCCAACAGAGAAAGGAAAGACAGGATCGACTTAGAGGCAGAAAAAATGAATGAATTGAGTGTGCCGAGTCGAATCGAGTACACAGAATGTAAGAATACAATAAACACAAGCCGCATGCAACAAAATAAGGCCAAAAGGATACGCTTAATAGCCGAAAAAAGCGTAAACCTGACAAGATGGCGTGGAGTAGCTTTTAGAGGTGTTTGATTGGCTGAGAGCAGGCGGGCCCGTCTTTTCACTGTTAGCCGCGCGAAATTTGGCCAAGCAGAGCAAACCAATAGGCCTAGTTTGCATCAGTTTGACATGGTACAGTATATGACACCAAACTAATGATTTCAGATCATCATTATGAACTGTTATGATCAGACCTGAGACATCCATGGAAATTACATCTCCATTGAGTTTATATATAATACTGACATAAAAAAAAAAATTTTTTTAATTAATTTTGCTAGAAATTCAAAATCGGATTGAATTCCATGCAGACATGTCTAAAAACCAGTCTGATATATTTCACCTGCCCTCGAATAGGTCACTTGCAGCATTAGGTACAACTGAATACTTTTATGCAGACCTTTGATACTGAGAGGATGATCATAAAACCTTCCTTTTACTACAGTTAAAATGCTACACAAATTTACAGATAGATAGATGAGTTTATTATTTTCACCTATCAGTCATTTCGTATATGTTAAAATATATACATAGGGGATAAAAGTTTTAAACAAACAAAAAATGACATGATACATGGTCCAGTTATACAACCCAGAACTAAATGAAAGCACTTCAGTCCAAGTAGTAAAAACATTTAAAGAAGGAAGTGTGGGGTGTGAAACGGGGTGGGGTTCGAATCTGCTTTCAAACAAAAGATCCAAAAATTAATAATCCACCACCAAACAGTCTGAACACACTTTTTGTCTGTCAATACCAAATTTACAAATACACACTATACATGTTTGTTCCTCTGTCAGATTCTGAAGCTCCTCACAATGTTAACACATTTAAAAAAAAAAAAAAAAAAAAAAAATATCGGCAAAAACTTTCAGTGATTTGTGCACACTGCTAATCCGAGATGAAAATGGCAGGAGAGAAGTCAAAAAGAGATTTTTACCTTACCACACACACCACCAAAGCTTTGAACAACCACATACAGCAACTTTTCTAATCAGAGCAGGGCTGCACGAGTGGTCTTTGCAGCACAAAGTTTGCTTAACGATAAAAATGTTCCCAACTCCATGCCAATTCCATGGACTTAGGAACGTTCTTAATTACTTGTGAACGTTCTTAACGCTAAATAAACTTAGTGCCACTAAGATCTCTCAGGCACCCTGGCGCATCTAACAATCCATTATCCATGTTCACAAATCTCATATGCTCATTTTCATCTCGTTTTCCAAAATGCCAAGAATATGTACATAGGTTCACTCCAAAAATATGAAAGAAGGGAATTATTGGTCAGTTTCATAATTTTGCTGAAGAACAAACCTGAAAAGATGTTAGAAAATAAATGTTTGTAGAAAACACATGCACATTTTAAAATAAATTGCAGTCAGTCACGGCATACAAATCACAACACCACAGCAACCGGATATTGCAGAATCCACTGAGACAGCAATAGATAAGCAGATTAAGCAGCAAGGCAATAATAAATTAACCCCTCAACATGTGGTGTACATTCACAACCTGTTACTAACAATATCACATCTACCATCTTTCGTCATATAAACAGTTACATGATTGTGTTAAAATGTCAATGCTTACAAATCACCAATATATGTGATGGGGGACATTATTAAACAACTCTTTCCTGATATGTCATATCATGTGAAATCTTGAATCATTTGTCATTGTATAAAATTGGGGAATTAGGTCTTGGTTGAAACTGTCATGAACACATAACACACAACTGACACAACCCGGACCATGGCTGACACACTGAACACGTAACACACAACTGACACAACCCAGGCCATGGATGACACACTGAACACATGACACAACTCAGGCCATGGCTGACACACTGAACACGTAACACACAACTGACACAACCCAGGCCATGATTGACACACTGAACACACAACTGACACAACCCAGGCCATGATTGACACACTGAACACACAACTGACAACCCAGACCATGGCTGACACACTGAACACGTAACACACAACTGACACAACCCAGGCCATGATTGACACACTGAACACACAACTGACACAACCCAGGCCATGATTGACACACTGAACACACAGACACAACCCAGGCCATGATTGACACACTGAAAACACAACTGACACAACCCAGGCCATAGCTGAGACACTGAACACATAATACACAACTGACACAACCCAGGCCATGATTGACACACTGAACACATAACACAACTGACACAACCCAGGCCATGATTGACACACTGCACACATAACACACAACTGACAACCCAGGCCATGGCTGACACACTGAACACATAACTGACACAACCCAGGCCATGGCTGACACACTGAACACACAACTGACAACCCAGGCCATGGCTGACACACTGAACACATAACACAACTGACACAACCCAGGCCATGATTGACACACTGAACACATAACACACAACTGACACAACCCAGGCCATGGCTGACACACTGAACACATAACTGACACAACCCAGGCCATGATTGACACACTGAACACATAACACACAACTGACACAACCCAGGCCATGACGGACACACTGAACACATAACTGACACAACCCAGGATGCACAACCGACACAACAGAGGACGCACAATTCTACAGTGTGAACTGCTTGCCATACAGCAGGTCTGTCTTTGAATTTTCGTTGGATTCATTTTCAACATATACTCTTTTCACAGTGTCATCATAAATAAAGACTGGGGGTGTTTAAAAGCATACCACGACCCTGTCTTCTCTTTCAGTGGGGCATGCAGAACACACAATAAGTAAAGGAGCATATGGATCAATGTCAGAACAGATATCCAGAAAGGTAAGTCTGATTACAGTACTTGACAAGCATGAAGACACACCTGTTAGGCAACTTTCACACTCAGCCCAGCCAGTTGCAACACAGTTCTTATCAGATACAGCCAGTTGCTGCCTGCTAGAAACCATATTCTAGACAGAATAAACAAATATTATTGTGGTGCATTTTAAGACATGAAACGGATTTGTCATCAATAATTCCATCAATCCAATTTGTTAACTCGCATGGAGAATACCCATCAATTCATTAACTCGCATGGAGAATACCATCATTTCATACCTCAGTGGTAAACAATCTACAATGTTTTTCTTTGTCCATCATGAATCAGGGATTCACTTTGCTGGTGTCACTGTTGAGATCCGTCCCTTGTACCAGCCAGTAGTCTTGTTTGTGTGCACACCACAAATCCAAAAACTGGTTAGGAGATGACTGGTGGTCAGTGTAAAATAACCGCCGGCATGCATGGTAGGAAAGCACAAAATGACCTGCACACAATTCTCAGCCAGCTGCTGTCAGCAACTGGTTGGGCTTCGTGTAATCGTAGCCTTACTGTAAATAGCCAGTCAGTTAAGATTACCAAATATAAACACCTTAAATTAAAAAGATTCCGAAAGTGCAGTACCCAACATTTAAAATTCATTTCAAATAACCATTAATGCTTCCAACATGGTCCGACTTGCATGAAACCAAAATTACATATTTTATGTACGTATTACATGCATACAAATACCATTCCAGAACACAAAGTATAAATGTACGTTCCCTTTAGAAAACAAGATATCAAACTCCTGCATACATAACCCAATACATTTATCATCATTTTTATGACAACATGATGCATTATAGTCACCCAGTTTTTTTTCTTCACTTTTGATGTGATTAAGATCAAAGGCCCCATAGCACAGAGGCAGTGAATTCATATTTTGTGTCTAAGGCTCGGCATCAGAAGGCAAGGGCCAATACTCATTCATGGCCAGATGGAGTGAGGGGAAGTTAGAATGCAGGACACGCCAAACTGGGGCCTTGGACTCAGATCACTCTTCAAAAGTCCAACGCTTCAGATTCTGGCACTGCCAGTAGCACACAAAAAGAAAAACCCATTAGCTTTAAAAACATATTCCTCTCAGTCTCTAGACAAAACGGACACACATTCACAAAGAAAACTATGGTTTTACACATATCACAAGAAGCACATTTTTTTCATACATCTTAATTAACATCCCTATGAACTTGAGGGTGGAAAGTGATGCCTATGTAACTGCATGAAGTAAACTTTACTTTACTTTATCCGTCCCCTTGTACCATCTAGGGCGTCGAGGGGAGAAAGAGCTGACGGGCCCTGGCAAGCTGGAAGGCCTCGTTGGGTGAAATGTTGTGGGTCTTCAGGGTTTCTTTCACACCGTCAATCCAGGTCTTCCTCTTGCCTTGTATCCTGATATCCTTTTGTTGTACGCTTTACTGGCCATCTGGTGAGATGGCATACGTGTTAGATGTCCAAACCATCTGATCGTTTGCCTTTGGATATGGTGGAGGACAGGTGTTGTTCCCACCATTTCTCTGATCCTGGTGTTTCTGATCATGTCCCGTCTGGTCCTGTTGACGGCTCTCCTCAGACATCGTATCTCGCAAGTGGTTATTTTGCGTTCCAGACTTTTTGTCGGGGTCCATGTCTGGCACTGGTAGGTCAAGGTGGAGATGAAGATGGAGGTAATGAGTTTGGCTTTGGTCTCAATGGGGATGTTGGGATGCTCGAGGAGTGGGGCAAGCTGGTAGGTGACGCGTTCTGTACTCTCGTCTCAATCTCTCTGTTGAGACGTCCATCTTCCGAGAAAATACTGCCGAGATACTTGAACTCGCTGACTTGTTTCAGCGGAATTCCTTTGACGTTGATGTTTAGGTTGCCAGGTGTTCTGCTGACCTTCATCGTCTCGGTTTTGCTGATGCTGATCTTCATGTTGAGCTCCTCACACTGTGTGTTCAGTCTGTCTGTGTGCTCTTGAAGTTGTTCTTCTTTCTCATGTGCCAGGCTTTGGTCATCTGCAAACAGCATCTCATTCAGATCTTCTGGGTTGGGGTTTGCTTCTTTTGTGATTTTATCCATGTATATGATGAAAAGTAACGGTGATAGAACACACCCTTGTCTCACTCCAGATGACACCTCGAACCAGTCTGTGAGTCCGTTCATGAAGTAAACACCAACTCGTGGGTGGGAAGGAAGGATACCTCCATATCCTATGTCTTGGGATGAGCGGAATAACAGTATTTGACCTTAAGGACATGAAGCCGATAGGTCGTTAAACACAACTCGACCAGAACAGTGTGGACAGACAACTCAAGTGAACAAACCACAGGGCGGAGAGAGTGAGCACAGGAATGCTCATCCCACCATCTTGTACAGTCAGAAAAAACAGCACAAGGGGGACAAAAACACAAGTATCAAAACTTTTTTTCAAAAAACCACAACAGGTAGCATGCAAACCTATAACTGACACAGTCACAACGGAAGCGTACATAGACAAACTGTAGTCCTACTAACTACTACAATATGAATGCACAAAAGCTATGCATTAATACAATTTGCAATACCTCAAGTCCAATTATACTTCACAAAACTGGTAATGTACATTGATCTGATTGAATCTAATAGCACATAATATAAGAACCACCAAAATCAAACCAGATATGTATGAAATCAAATCATATGTAAGAAATAAATCATGTGTAAAAAAAAAAAAAAATTTTTTTTTTTAAATCAAACTATGATATGTATGAAATTGAACCATAACATACCATGACATGTATTTTCAGGACAGATTCAAAGTACCCCAGCACTCTACAAAACCATCACAACAGTACATAGGACAAAATCACACTGTAATGATTTCTTTCATTGTTTACAGTTATTATTTTGTTTATGCTGTGTGAGGTTTATAGTATGTCAGACCAGTATGATGGAGGATGACCAATGGCAGACCTGTATGATGGAGGATGACCAATGGCAGACCAGTATGATGGAGGACGACCAATGGCAGACCTGTATGATGGAGGATGACCAATGGCAGACCAGTATGATGGAGGACAGCCAATGGCAGACCAGTATGATGGAGGACAGCCAATGGCAGACCTGTATGATGGAGGATGGCCAATGGCAGACCTGTATGATGTGAATACCCATGATGAACAATACAGGTGGTCAATACACATTGAGAACAGTCCAGTGTCTCCCTGAGAAGCCGTCCAGAACGACAGATCCTGGAACTTGAATACATCCTGTCTATTGCATAAGGACACCCCCCCCCCCTCTGTGAGTCCACATGGAAGGGGCCAGTAAACACTAAACTGCAGGAAAGAAACTGGTTATGCACTGCTGGCAAGTCAAAAGATCAAACATTGAACAACATGAGAGGCAAGGCCTTCAAGATTCAGGTGTTATCCACTAAATATAACACAAGATGTTTGGAACAGAAAGGAAAAGGCAAGCTGAAGCAGATCTGTTTTGTTTCCCCCCCTGGTGAAGTCAACTCTTTATAGACTTTAAAATCTATGCTGATCATGACACATGATTCTGACTGACACACAAGGACAACTGCGACTGGTGATGACAGACTGTTTCCATACAGGTGAATCATTACACAGGTTGAGTTTACGTCCGGATGAATCTAAGTGCCGCCCTCCTGTTGAAACCAGCACAATGATGCAAGTTTACACATGCCAATATCCAATAAGCATGTCATTCAGGATTTGACCAGCACACCACAGACCTGTCATTACAACTATCTGAAAGAACAGTACAGTGTCGTGGAATGTGACAAATAGAAATGCAGTCATGACATGCACTGGCATCTTTCATATCAAGTAACCACCCAAAAAAACGTGACATATGCAAACCCCCAAAAAAACAGATGATAGTTAAAAACCAGTCATTGGTCTGCTCCTCAAGCTGGAGTCAAGAGATGATCAGCATGCAGTGGATCCTGTTGAGTCTCCTGTCACCAGGAAGACAGCTCCAAAACTTCACATAAAATGCAAGACAAAACTTCACATAAAATGCAAGACAAGTTGAAACAATGACCAAAAAAAATTATCTGGGTGGACATCTACCTCCCTGGGTGACAGTGGATCACTGTATGGACGTGGACTTTTGTTGTTGTTGAAGAAATCATAAGGAAAAGATATGCTGGACTTTATTCTTGGCTTTGTCAGGCTCATTTGCCCTGCAAAGTCTAGATGATAGTGATGACTTCCAAAACTACACTATCCGTTTAATAACATTTCATATCGGGTTTTATTTTCATTTCACTCCGGCCTTCTTTGTTGTAACTTTGGAGTCTTCTTTATAACTGGCTTGTACTTGTGAAAAAACAAGTTTTCAAATGGAACTTGAACAGAAACTGTACATATTTCCTATGTGTTTAACCACACTAAATGTCTTTCCACTTCTATGCATTTCTGAGAAATTTTCCAGTGCACAATTTGCTGGATGTCCTTCAAAGCTTTCAAAGAAAAATATCCGAATTTCAGGCACTGGCACATTTTCAATGTCGTCCTTTTATTATTCTTTCGTCATATCACAATTCTCTGTGTGAAATTCAAGCTGTTATCCCCAATGAGACCAGGCCACTACAATCAGAGCACCACTACTTTTTGTTCCATGGGTATTTGTTTTTGTGTAAAAAAAAAAAAAGCAAATTTTTCTACAGGGACAACTCGTGCCACATTGACATAAATTCCTCAAACACAATTTGTACAGATTCAGATTATCATGTTCATGTCTGACGTAAATTTTGTTATGCACAGTTTGTACAGATTCATTTAATACACAGACATATCAGAATGACACACTTCTCCTCCCCCTCTACCCACCCTGTCATGGCAATCGGTGTCCATGACAGCTCAATGCACACTTTTTACCCAGTTTCAAGGAGGTGTCCACCCATATGGACTGATATGTGTACACCACACCACGTAAGTAGATGCCTGATCTTCAGGTAAACCCAACGCACTGATCAGGCCTCTAGGGTCTACCCAAGGTTTGTGTTTAGAAAGGAAGGAAGGAAAAAAAAAAAAAAAGAAAAAAGGCACACACATGCATGCAGACACTGGTGTGCAAAACCACACACGCACATGCGTGCAGACACCGGTGTGCAAAACCACACACACACGCTTTTCCCATAATGACACAGGAAGGTGCAGGTCCAATTCACCTATTCCTGTTTCACCTACTCTCTGATCATGCCAGCACCCTCATGTCCTCTGGAGGGTTTGACACTGCGTCTGGTTTCCCCAACAGAGCTATGTTTCTCTCTCTCCCCCTCTCTGTCAGCTTCTAGGATGACTTGTAATTATCCATGTGTCTGGAGACAGGGCAAAATATCAAGAGTGCTTTCATGGCAGCGACTTCCGAGTAAATATAATACAATTCAGTTTATGATCAAGCTTTTTCAAATGTCCGAAGCAACAGAGGCTGACACACATTTTGCCATTTCAAACTTACCGATACAGGGACCAGACTTTTAACACAAAGAGACTGGCTCACTCAGCAACAACAAACGCTCAAGTGTCCCTGTCCCCCACCAGGGGGAGACACATGCACTCTGCCATTGTGTCAGCACACCGCTGGCCTCTGTCATGACGCCGGCGTCATCACATCACTTGCCTCCGTCACGATGCAGGTGTCTGCCACTTGCGGAAGGCCTTGACCCCCTGGCTGCGCCACTCCTCCCGTGAGATGGCCATGTCCGTGAACTGGGGCATGGCGGCCACAGAACACGCCCCCAGGTAGGCTGCGTGGTAACGGTTTGGAGCGGCATGCACCTGTAACGGTACACACAGGTAGTGTTTTCACTGCAGCAACCATGTGCTGTAGTAGTTTGTAGGATTTCCATCAAATGCCTTGTTGGCAAAGTGTTAATGATTTGTTGATAATTTGCAAGAGGACCTAACATAGGAAATGTCCTTCCTATCTCTTTACAGCAATAAAGACTGATCACACATGACAGCAAAATAATTGTTCTCCGTGTATTCTAAAGCCATCTACAGCCGGCTTTCCCTGTTCCCTATAGTCAGTCCTCAGTCCGTATTTGTTCTATGGTAAACTTCAGACTAATCAGTCGTAAGTCAGTATTTGTTGTATGGCCAACTTCACACTATTTCTCCAAGTGTGACTGTGCCTCATCGACTCGGAATGATCACATGGACAATGCTACTGAAATGGTGCAGATGACAGGGAAGCTAAAAAAAACAACAGAACAGTCCACCAGCTGCAGTGGAATTCAGTCATGTAATGAACACTAATAAATCAAATTGCACACTAGAATCCCGGTTCTTCCCAAACACACCCACACTGGTTCTTCCCAAACACAACCACACCCATACCGCTTCTTCCCAAACACACCCACAATGGTTCTTCCCAAACACACCCACACCGCTTCTTCCCAAACACAACCACACCCACACTGGTTCTTCCCAAACACACCCACACCCACACTGGGAAGAAGCAGTGTGGGGGTGTTTGGGAAGAACCAAACACACCCACACTGGTTCTTCCCAAACACGACCACACCGGTTCTTCCCAAACACACCCACACCGGTTCTCAAACACACCCACACTGGTTCTTCCCAAACACAACCACACCCACACTGGTTCTTCCCAAACACACCCACACCCACACTGGGAAGAAGCGGTGTGGGGGTGTTTGGGAAGAACCAAACACACCCACACTGGTTCTTCCCAAACACGACCACACCGGTTCTTCCCAAACACACCCACACCGGTTCTCAAACACACCCACACTGGTTCTTACCAAACACAACCACACCCACACTAGTTCTTCCCAAACACCCCCACACCCACACTGGGAAGAAGCGGTGTGGGGGTGTTTGGGAAGAACCAAACACACCCACACTGGTTCTTCCCAAACACGACCACACCGGTTCTTCCCAAACACACCCACACCGGTTCTCAAACACACCCACACTGGTTCTTACCAAACACAACCACACCCACACTAGTTCTTCCCAAACACACCCACACCCACACCGCTTCTTCCCAAACACACCCACACCGCTTCTTCCCAAACACCTCCACACCGGTTCTTCCCAAACACACCCACACCGGTTCTTCCCAAACACACCCACACCTGGTTCTTCCCAAACACACCCACACCGCTTCTTCCCAAACACAACCACACTGGTTCTTCCCAAACACACCCACACCGGGAAGAAGCGGTGTGGGGGTGTTTAGGAAGAACCAAACACACCCACACCGGTTCTTCCCAAACACACCTACACCGGTTCTTCCCAAACACCCACACCGGTTCTTCCCAAACACCCCCACAACACTTCCCAAACACCCCCACAACGCTTCCCAAACACACCCATACTGGTTCTTCCCAAACACACCCACACTGGTTCTTCCCAAACACCCCCACAACGCTTCCCAAACACACCCACAACACTTCCCAAACACACCCACAACACTTCCCAAACACACCCACACTGGTTCTTCCCAAACACCCCCGCACCGGTTCTTCCCAAACACACCCACACTGGTTCTTCCCAAACACACCCACACTGGTTCTTCCCAAACACACCCACACCGGTTCTTCCCAAACACCCACACTGGTTCTTCCCAAACACACCCCCACCCACACTGGTTCTTCCCAAACACACCCCCACCCACACTGGTTCTTCCCAAACACACCCACACCGCTTCTTCCCAAACACCCCCACACCGGTTCTTCCCAAACACACCCACACCGGTTCTTCCCAAACACACCCACACCGGTTCTTCCCAAACACACCCACACCTGGTTCTTCCCAAACACACCCACACCTGGTTCTTCCCAAACAAACCCACACCGCTTCTTCACAAACACAACCACACTAGTTCTTCCCAAACACACCCACGCCCACACCGGTTCTTCCCAAACACCCACACTGGTTCTTCCCAAACACCCCCACACGGCTTCTTCCCAAACACACACACTGGTTCTTCCCAAACACACCCACACTGGTTCTTCCCAAACACAACCACACCCATACCGCTTCTTCCCAAACACACCCACAATGGTTCTTCCCAAACACACCCACACCTGGTTCTTCCCAAACAAACCAACACCGCTTCTTCACAAACACAACCACACTAGTTCTTCCCAAACACACCCACGCCCACACCGGTTCTTCCCAAACACCCACACTGGTTCTTCCCAAACACCCCCACACGGCTTCTTCCCAAACACACACACTGGTTCTTCCCAAACACACCCACACTGGTTCTTCCCAAACACAACCACACCCATACCGCTTCTTCCCAAACACACCCACAATGGTTCTTCCCAAACACACCCACACCGCTTCTTCCCAAACACACCCACACTGGTTCTTACCAAACACAACCACACCCACACTGGTTCTTCCCAAACACACCCACACCGCTTCTTCCCAAACACACCCACACCGGTTCTTCCCAAACACACCCACACCGGTTCTTCCCAAACACACCCACACCGCTTCTTCACAAACACAACCACACTGGTTCTTCCCAAACACACCCCCACCCACACTGGTTCTTCCCAAACACACCCCCACCCACACTGGTTCTTCCCAAACACACCCACACCGGTTCTTCCCAAACACCCCCACACCGGTTCTTCCCAAACACACCCACACCGGTTCTTCCCAAACACACCCACACCGGTTCTTCCCAAACACACCCACACCTGGTTCTTCCCAAACACACCCACACCTGGTTCTTCACAAACACACCCACACCTGGTTCTTCACAAACACAACCACACTAGTTCTTCCCAAACACACCCACGCCCACACTGGTTCTTCCCAAACACCCCCACACGGCTTCTTCCCAAACACACACACTGGTTCTTCCCAAACACACCCACACTGGTTCTTCCCAAACACAACCACACCCATACCGCTTCTTCCCAAACACACCCACACCTGGTTCTTCCCAAACCAACCCACACCGCTTCTTCACAAACACAACCACACTAGTTTTCCCAAACACCCCCACACCGCTTCTTCACAAACACCCCCACACCGCTTCTTCACAAACACAACCACACCGGTTCTTCCCAAACACACCTACACCGGTTCTTCCCAAACACCCACACCGGTTCTTCCCAAACACTCACACCGGTTCTTCCCAAACACCCCCACACTGGTTATTCCCAAACACCTCCACACCGGTTCTTCCCAAACACACCCACACCTGGTTCTTCCCAAACAAACCCACACCGCTTCTTCACAAACACAACCACACTGGTTCTTCCCAAACACACCCACACCCACACCGGTTCTTCCCAAACACACTGGGAAGAAGCGGTGTGGGGGTGTTTGGGAAGAACCAAACACACCCACACCGGTTCTTCCCAAACACACCCCCACCCACACTGGTTCTTCCCAAACACACCCACACCGGTTCTTCCCAAACACACCCACACCGGTTCTGCCCAAAAACAACCACACCCACACTGGTTCTTCCCAAACACACCCACACCGCTTCCCAAACACACCCACAACGCTTCCCAAACACACCCACACTGGTTCTTCCCAAACACCCCCGCACCGGTTCTTCCCAAACACACCCACACTGGTTCTTCCCAAACACACCCACACCGGTTCTTCCCAAACACCCACACTGGTTCTTCCCAAACACCCACACTGGTTCTTCCCAAACACCCACACTGGTTCTTCCCAAACACCCACACTGGTTCTTCCCAAACACACCCCCACCCACACTGGTTCTTCCCAAACACACCCCCACCCACACTGGTTCTTCCCAAACACCCCCCCACCCACACCGGTTCTTCCCAAACACACCCACACCGGTTCTTCCCAAACACACCCACACCGGTTCTTCCCAAACACACCCACACTGGTTCTTCCCAAACACACCCACACCGGTTCTTCCCAAACACACCCACACCGGGAAGAAGCGGTGTGGGGGTGTTTGGGAAGAACCAAACACCCACACCGGTTCTTCCCAAACACACCTACACCGGTTCTTCCCAAACACCCCCACAACACTTCCCAAACACCCCCACAACGCTTCCCAAACACACCCATACTGGTTCTTCCCAAACACACCCACACTGGTTCTTCCCAAACACCCCCACAACGCTTCCCAAACACACCCACAACGCTTCCCAAACACACCCACACTGGTTCTTCCCAAACACCCCCGCACCGGTTCTTCCCAAACACACCCACACTGGTTCTTCCCAAACACACCCACACTGGTTCTTCCCAAACACACCCACACCGGTTCTTCCCAAACACCCACACTGGTTCTTCCCAAACACACCCCCACCCACACTGGTTCTTCCCAAACACACCCCCACCCACACTGGTTCTTCCCAAACACACCCCCACCCACACTGGTTCTTCCCAAACACACCCACACCGCTTCTTCCCTTCCCAAACACCCCCACACCGGTTCTTCCCAAACACACCCACACCGGTTCTTCCCAAACACACCCACACCTGGTTCTTCCCAAACACACCCACACCTGGTTCTTCCCAAACAAACCCACACCGCTTCTTCACAAACACAACCACACTAGTTCTTCCCAAACACACCCACGCCCACACCGGTTCTTCCCAAACACCCACACTGGTTCTTCCCAAACACCCCCACACGGCTTCTTCCCAAACACACACACTGGTTCTTCCCAAACACACCCACACTGGTTCTTCCCAAACACAACCACACCCATACCGCTTCTTCCCAAACACACCCACAATGGTTCTTCCCAAACACACCCACACCTGGTTCTTCCCAAACAAACCCACACCGCTTCTTCACAAACACAACCACACTAGTTCTTCCCAAACACACCCACGCCCACACCGGTTCTTCCCAAACACACCCACACTGGTTCTTCCCAAACACAACCACACCCATACCGCTTCTTCCCAAACACACCCACACCGCTTCTTCCCAAACACACCCACACGACTTCTTCCCAAACACACCCACACTGGTTCTTACGAAACACAACCACACCCACATTGGTTCTTCCCAAACACCCCCACACCGCTTCTTCCCAAACACACCCACACCGGTTCTTCCCAAACACACCCACACCGGTTCTTCCCAAACACACCCACACCGCTTCTTCCCAAACACACCCACACCGGTTCTTCCCAAACACCCACACCGGTTCTTCCCAAACACCCCCACAACACTTCCCAAACACCCCCACAACGCTTCCCAAACACACCCACACTGGTTATTCCCAAACACACCCACACCGCTTCTTCCCAAACACCTCCACACCGGTTCTTCCCAAACACACCCACACCTGGTTCTTCCCAAACAAACCCACACCGCTTCTTCACAAACACAACCACACTGGTTCTTCCCAAACACACCCACACCCACACCGGTTCTTCCCAAACACACTGGGAAGAAGCGGTGTGGGGGTGTTTGGGAAGAACCAAACACACCCACACCGGTTCTTCCCAAACACACCCCCACCCACACTGGTGCTTCCCAAACACACCCACACCGGTTTTTCCAAACACACCCACACCGGTTCTGCCCAAAAACAACCACACCCACACTGGTTCTTCCCAAACACACCCACACTGGTTCTTCCCAAACACCCCCACAACGCTTCCCAAACACCCCCACAACGCTTCCCAAACACACCCACACTGGTTATTCCCAAACACACCCACACCGCTTCTTCCCAAACACCTCCACACCGGTTCTTCCCAAACACACCCACACCTGGTTCTTCCCAAACAAACCCACACCGCTTCTTCACAAACACAACCACACTGGTTCTTCCCAAACACACCCACACCGGTTCTTCCCAAACACACTGGGAAGAAGCGGTGTGGGGGTGTTTGGGAAGAACCAAACACACCCACACTGGTTCTTCCCAAACACACCCACACCGGTTCTTCCCAAACACACCCCCACCCACACTGGTTCTTCCCAAACACACCCACACCGGTTCTGCCCAAAAACAACCACACCCACACTGGTTCTTCCCAAACACACCCACACTGGTTCTTCCCAAACACCCCCACAACGCTTCCCAAACACACCCACAACGCTTCCCAAACACACCCACACTGGTTCTTCCCAAACACCCCCGCACCGGTTCTTCCCAAACACACCCACACTGGTTCTTCCCAAACACACCCACACCGGTTCTTCCCAAACACCCACACTGGTTCTTCCCAAACACACCCCCACCCACACTGGTTCTTCCCAAACACACCCCCACCCACACTGGTTCTTCCCAAACACACCCCCACCGCTTCTTCCCAAACACAACCACACCGGTTCTTCCCAAACACACCCACACCGGTTCTTCCCAAACACACCCACACCGCTTCTTCACAAACACACCCACACCGCTTCTTCCCAAACACACCCACGCCCACACCGGTTCTTCCCAAACACCCACACTGGTTCTTCCCAAACACCCCCACACCGCTTCTTCCCAAACACACCCACACTGGTTCTTCCCAAACACAACCACACCCATACCGCTTCTTCCCAAACACACCCACAATGGTTCTTCCCAAACACACCCACACCGCTTCTTCCCAAACACACCCACACTGGTTCTACCCAAACACAACCACACCCACACTAGTTCTTCCCAAACACACCCACACCGCTTCTTCCCAAACACACCCACCCCGCTTCTTCCCAAACACACCTACCCCGCTTCTTCCCAAACACACCCACACCGGTTCTTCCCAAACACACCCACACCTACACCGGTTCTCAAACACACCCACACTGGTTCTTACCAAACACAACCACACCCACACTGGTTCTTCCCAAACACACCCACACCCACACTGGGAAGAAGCGGTGTGGGGGTGTTTGGGAAGAACCAAACACACCCACACTGGTTCTTCCCAAACACAACCACACCGCTTCTTCCCAAACACACCCACACCCACACCGGTTCTAAAACACACCCACACTGGTTCTTACCAAACACAACCACACCCACATTGGTTCTTCCCAAACACCCCCACACCGCTTCTTCCCAAACACACCCACACCGGTTCTTCCCAAACACACCCACACCTGGTTCTTCCCAAACACACCCACACCGCTTCTTCACAAACACAACCACACTGGTTCTTCCCAAACACACCCACACCGGTTCTTCCCAAACACACCCACACCGGGAAGAAGCGGTGTGGGGGTGTTTGGGAAGAACCAAACACCCACACCGGTTCTTCCCAAACACACCTACACCGGTTCTTCCCAAACACCCACACCGGTTCTTCCCAAACACCCACACCGGTTCTTCCCAAACACCCCCACAACACTTCCCAAACACCCCCACAACGCTTCCCAAACACACCCACACTGGTTATTCCCAAACACACCGCTTCTTCCCAAACACCTCCACACCGGTTCTTCCCAAACACACCCACACCTGGTTCTTCCCAAACAAACCCACACCGCTTCTTCACAAACACAACCACACTGGTTCTTCCCAAACACACCCACACCCACACCGGTTCTTCCCAAACACACTGGGAAGAAGCGGTGTGGGGGTGTTTGGGAAGAACCAAACACACCCACACTGGTTCTTCCCAAACACACCCACACCGGTTCTTCCCAAACACACCCCCACCCACACTGGTTCTTCCCAAACACACCCACACCGGTTCTTCACAAACACAACCACACTAGTTCTTCCCAAACACACCCACGCCCACACCCGTTCTTCCCAAACACACCCCCACCCACACTGGTGCTTCCCAAACACACCCACACCGGTTCTTCCCAAACACACCCACACCGGTTCTGCCCAAAAACAACCACACCCACACTGGTTCTTCCCAAACACACCCACACCGCTTCCCAAACACACCCACAACGCTTCCCAAACACACCCACACTGGTTCTTCCCAAACACCCCCGCACCGGTTCTTCCCAAACACACCCACACTGGTTCTTCCCAAACACACCCACACCGGTTCTTCCCAAACACCCACACTGGTTCTTCCCAAACACACCCCCACCCACACTGGTTCTTCCCAAACACCCCCCCACCCACACTGGTTCTTCCCAAACACACCCACACCGGTTCTTCCCAAACATACCCACACCGGTTCTGCCCAAAAACAACCACACCCACACTGGTTCTTCCCAAACACACCCACACTGGTTCTTCCCAAACACCCCACAACGCTTCCCAAACACACCCACACTGGTTATTCCCAAACACACCCACACTTGTTATTCCCAAACACACCCACACCTGGTTCTTCCCAAACAAACCCACACCGCTTCTTCACAAACACAACCACACTAGTTCTTCCCAAACACACCCACACCCACACCGGTTCTTCCCAAACACACTGGGAAGAAGCGGTGTGGGGGTGTTTGGGAAGAACCAAACACACCCACACTGGTTCTTCCCAAACACACCCACACCGGTTCTTCCCAAACACACCCCCACCCACACTGGTTCTTCCCAAACACACCCACACCGGTTCTTCCCAAACACACCCACACCGGTTCTGCCCAAAAACAACCACACCCACACTGGTTCTTCCCAAACACACCCACACCGGTTCTTCCCAAACACACCCCCACCCCCACACTGGTTCTTCCCAAACACACCCACACCGGTTCTTCCCAAACACCCACACTGGTTCTTCCCAAACACACCCCCACCCCCACACTGGTTCTTCCCAAACACACCCCCACCCCCACACTGGTTCTTCCCAAACACACCCACACCGCTTCTTCCCAAACACCCCCACACCGGTTCTTCCCAAACACAACCACACCGGTTCTTCCCAAACACACCCACACCGGTTCTTCCCAAACACACCCACACCGCTTCTTCACAAACACAACCACACTAGTTCTTCCCAAACACACCCACGCCCACACCGGTTCTTCCCAAACACCCCCACACGGCTTCTTCCCAAACACACACACTGGTTCTTCCCAAACACACCCACACTGGTTCTTCCCAAACACAACCACACCCATACCGCTTCTTCCCAAACACACCCACAATGGTTCTTCCCAAACACACCCACACCGCTTCTTCCCAAACACACCCACACTGGTTCTACCCAAACACAACCACACCCACACTAGTTCTTCCCAAACACACCCACACCGCTTCTTCCCAAACACACCCACCCCGCTTCTTCCCAAACACACCCACACCGGTTCTTCCCAAACACACCCACACCTACACCGGTTCTCAAACACACCCACACTGGTTCTTACCAAACACAACCACACCCACACTGGTTCTTCCCAAACACACCCACACCCACACTGGGAAGAAGCGGTGTGGGGGTGTTTGGGAAGAACCAAACACACCCACACTGGTTCTTCCCAAACACAACCACACCGCTTCTTCCCAAACACACCCACACCCACACCGGTTCTAAAACACACCCACACTGGTTCTTACCAAACACAACCACACCCACATTGGTTCTTCCCAAACACCCCCACACCGCTTCTTCCCAAACACACCCACACCGGTTCTTCCCAAACACACCCACACCGGTTCTTCCCAAACACACCCACACCTGGTTCTTCCCAAACACACCCACACCGCTTCTTCACAAACACAACCACACTGGTTCTTCCCAAACACACCCACACCGGTTCTTCCCAAACACACCCACACCGGGAAGAAGCGGTGTGGGGGTGTTTGGGAAGAACCAAACACCCACACCGGTTCTTCCCAAACACACCTACACCGGTTCTTCCCAAACACCCACACCGGTTCTTCCCAAACACCCCCACAACACTTCCCAAACACCCCCACAACGCTTCCCAAACACACCCACACTGGTTATTCCCAAACACACCGCTTCTTCCCAAACACCTCCACACCGGTTCTTCCCAAACACACCCACACCTGGTTCTTCCCAAACAAACCCACACCGCTTCTTCACAAACACAACCACACTGGTTCTTCCCAAACACACCCACACCCACACCGGTTCTTCCCAAACACACTGGGAAGAAGCGGTGTGGGGGTGTTTGGGAAGAACCAAACACACCCACACTGGTTCTTCCCAAACACACCCACACCGGTTCTTCCCAAACACACCCCCACCCACACTGGTTCTTCCCAAACACACCCACACCGGTTCTTCCCAAACACACCCACACCGGTTCTGCCCAAAAACAACCACACCCACACTGGTTCTTCCCAAACACACCCACACTGGTTCTTCCCAAACACCCCCACAACGCTTCCCAAACACACCCACAATGCTTCCCAAACACACCCACACTGGTTCTTCCCAAACACCCCCGCACCGGTTCTTCACAAACACACCCACACTGGTTCTTCCCAAACACACCCACACTGGTTCTTCCCAAACACACCCACACCGGTTCTTCCCAAACACCCACACTGGTTCTTCCCAAACACACCCCCACCCACACTGGTTCTTCCCAAACACACCCACACCGCTTCTTCCCAAACACCCCCACACCGGTTCTTCCCAAACACACCCACAACTGGTTCTTCCCAAACACACCCACACCGCTTCTTCACAAACACAACCACACTGGTTCTTCCCAAACACACCCACACCCACACTGGGAAGAAGCGGTGTGGGGGTGTTTGGGAAGAACCAAACACACCCACACTGGTTCTTCCCAAACACGACCACACCGGTTCTTCCCAAACACACCCACACCGGTTCTCAAACACACCCACACTGGTTCTTACCAAACACAACCACACCCACACTAGTTCTTCCCAAACACACCCACACCCACACTGGGAAGAAGCGGTGTGGGGGTGTTTGGGAAGAACCAAACACACCCACACTGGTTCTTCCCAAACACAACCACACCGGTTCTTCACAAACACACCCACACCGGTTCTCAAACACACCCACACTGGTTCTTACCAAACACAACCACACCCACACTGGTTCTTACCAAACACAACCACACCCACACTGGTTCTTCCCAAACACCTCCACACCGGTTCTTCCCAAACACACCCACACCGGTTCTTCCCAAACACACCCACACCTGGTTCTTCCCAAACACACCCACACCGCTTCTTCCCAAACACAACCACACTGGTTCTTCCCAAACACACCCACACCGGGAAGAAGCGGTGTGGGGGTGTTTGGGAAGAACCAAACACACCCACACCGGTTCTTCCCAAACACACCTACACCGGTTCTTCCCAAACACCCACACCGGTTCTTCCCAAACACCCCCACAACACTTCCCAAACACCCCCACAACGCTTCCCAAACACACCCATACTGGTTCTTCCCAAACACACCCACACCGGTTCTTCCCAAACACCCCCACAACGCTTCCCAAACACACCCACAACACTTCCCAAACACACCCACACTGGTTCTTCCCAAACACCCCCGCACCGGTTCTTCCCAAACACCCCCGCACCGGTTCTTCCCAAACACACCCACACCGGTTCTTCCCAAACACCAACACTGGTTCTTCCCAAACACACCCCCACCCACACTGGTTCTTCCCAAACACACCCCCACCCACACTGATTCTTCCCAAACACACCCCCACCCACACTGGTTCTTCCCAAACACACCCCCACCCACACTGGTTCTTCCCAAACACACCCCCACCGCTTCTTCCCAAACACCCCCACACCGGTTCTTCCCAAACACACCCACACCGGTTCTTCCCAAACACCCCCACACCGGTTCTTCCCAAACACAACCACACTAGTTCTTCCCAAACACACCCACGCCCACACCGGTTCTTCCCAAACACCCACACTGGTTCTTCCCAAACACCCCCACACGGCTTCTTCCCAAACACACACACTGGTTCTTCCCAAACACACCCACACTGGTTCTTCCCAAACACAACCACACCCATACCGCTTCTTCCCAAACACACCCACAATGGTTCTTCCCAAACACACCCACACCTGGTTCTTCCCAAACCAACCCACACCGCTTCTTCACAAACACAACCACACTAGTTCTTCCCAAACACACCCACGCCCACACCGGTTCTTCCCAAACACCCCCACACCGCTTCTTCCCAAACACACCCACACCGGTTCTTCCCAAACACACCCACACCTGGTTCTTCCCAAACACACCCACACCGCGTCTTCACAAACAGAACCACACCGGTTCTTCCCAAACACACCCACACCGGGAAGAAGCGGTGTGGGGGTGTTTGGGAAGAACCAAACACCCACACCGGTTCTTCCCAAACACACCTACACCGGTTCTTCCCAAACACCCACACCGGTTCTTCCCAAACACCCACACCGGTTCTTCCCAAACACCCCCACAACACTTCCCAAACACCCCCACAACGCTTCCCAAACACACCCACACCGGTTATTCCCAAACACCTCCACACCGGTTATTCCCAAACACCTCCACACCGGTTCTTCCCAAACACACCCCCACCCACACTGGTTCTTCCCAAACACACCCCCACCCACACTGGTTCTTCCCAAACACACCCCCACCCACACTGGTTCTTCCCAAACACACCCACACCGCTTCTTCCCAAACACCCCCACACCGGTTCTTCCCAAACACAACCACACCGGTTCTTCCCAAACACACCAACACCGGTTCTTCCCAAACACACCCACACCGGTTCTTCCCAAACAAACCCACACCGCTTCTTCACAAACACAACCACACTAGTTCTTCCCAAACACACCCACGCCCACACCGGTTCTTCCCAAACACCCACACTGGTTCTTCCCAAACACCCCCACACGGCTTCTTCCCAAACACACACACTGGTTCTTCCCAAACACACCCACACTGGTTCTTCCCAAACACAACCACACCCATACCGCTTCTTCCCAAACACACCCACAATGGTTCTTCCCAAACACACCCACACCGCTTCTTCCCAAACACACCCACACTGGTTCTACCCAAACACAACCACACCCACACTAGTTCTTCCCAAACACACCCACACCGCTTCTTCCCAAACACACCCACACTGGTTCTACCCAAACACAACCACACCCACACTAGTTCTTCCCAAACACACCCACACCGCTTCTTCCCAAACACACCCACCCCGCTTCTTCCCAAACACACCCACACCGGTTCTTCCCAAACACACCCACACCTACACCGGTTCTCAAACACACCCACACTGGTTCTTACCAAACACACCCACACCCACACCGGTTCTTCCCAAACACACCCACACTGGTTCTTCCCAAACACACCCACACTGGTTCTTCCCAAACACACCCACACCGGTTCTTCCCAAACACCCACACTGGTTCTTCCCAAACACCCACACTGGTTCTTCCCAAACACACCCCCACCCACACTGGTTCTTCCCAAACACACCCCCACCCACACTGGTTCTTCCCAAACACACCCACACCGCTTCTTCCCAAACACCCCCACACCGGTTCTTCCCAAACACACCAACACCGGTTCTTCCCAAACACACCCACACCGGTTCTTCCCAAACACACCCACACCTGGTTCTTCCCAAACAAACCCACACCGCTTCTTCACAAACACAACCACACTAGTTCTTCCCAAACACACCCACGCCCACACCGGTTCTTCCCAAACACCCACACTGGTTCTTCCCAAACACCCCCACACGGCTTCTTCCCAAACACACACACTGGTTCTTCCCAAACACACCCACACTGGTTCTTCCCAAACACACCCACACCGCTTCTTCCCAAACACACCCACACTGGTTCTACCCAAACACAACCACACCCACACTAGTTCTTCCCAAACACACCCACACCGCTTCTTCCCAAACACACCCACCCCGCTTCTTCCCAAACACACCCACACCGGTTCTTCCCAAACACACCCACACCCACACTGGTTCTTCCCAAACACACCCACACCGGTTCTTCCCAAACACACCCACACTGGTTCTTCCCAAACACACCCACACCGGTTCTTCCCAAACACACCCACACTGGTTCTTCCCAAACACACCCACACCGGTTCTTCCCAAACACCCACACAGGTTCTTCCCAAACACCCACACCGGTTCTTCCCAAACACACCCACACCGGTTCTTTCCAAACACAAACACACCCACACTGGTTCTTCCCAAACACACCCACACCGGTTCTTCCCAAACACACCCACACTGGTTCTTCCCAAACACACCCACACCGGTTCTTCCCAAACACAAACACACCCACACTGGTTCTTCCCAAACACACCCACACCCACACTGGTTCTTCCCAAACACACCCACACCCACACCGGTTCTTCCCAAACACACCCACACTGGTTCTTCCCAAACACACCCACACCGGTTCTTCCCAAACACACCCACACCGGTTCTTCCCAAACACACCCACACCGGTTCTTCCCAAACACAACCACACCCACACCGGTTCTTCACAAACACATCCACACCCACACCTGTTCTGTCACCCAACCACCTGTTCTGTCACACCTTTCGTCACAATCACACAACATCTAGCAAAAGACACCATCATCAATCAGCCTGCAGTACAGAGATCACAGAGAAGCAGGAGGACACACTACAGTACCTCCACGGTCACAGCAGGGGGGGCCAACTTGCGTAGTTCTGCCTCCAGCCGTTCGTGGAATCCTGGCAGCATTGTCACCCCACCACTCAGATACACCGCTCTGCAATACAGCACACAAAACATTGCATATCAGAACATTCTCCTATAGTCCTGCCTGTCTGCAATTCTCACTCGTTGAAAATGAGGTTGAAAAAATGACTGAGGACTGATGGCCAGTGAGAAGCCAAAGTCCCTTCACACACACACAAACTGATCATGTGAAACCCAAAGTTCCTTCACACACACACACACACACAAACTGATCATGTGAAACCCAAAGTTCCTTCACACACACACACACACACACACACACACACACAAACTGATCATGTGAAACCCAAAGTTCCTTCACACACACACAAACTTCCACATGTGAAACCCAAAGTCTCTTCACACACACACACACAAACTGATCATGTGAAACCCAAAGTTCCGTCACACACACACACACACACACACACACACACACACACAAACTGATCATGTGAAACCCAAAGTTCCTTCACACACACACAAACTTCCACATGTGAAACCCAAAGTTCCGTCTCACACACACACACACACACACACAAACTGATCATGTGAAACCCAAAGTTCCTTCTCTCACACACACACACACACACACTGATCATGTGAAACCCAAACTCCCTTCACACACACACACACAAACTTCCACAAGTCTGTACTATCCTTTGACCTATTCTGCATCCAGTCAGTACAAGGTAAATTTTAACCACTTTGTTTCTGTTAATGTTTGAAGTGATGATTCAGCAAATTAGTGACTTCAGAGTGGCCTTTCTGTTTTCCAAATGGTGCCTGACTTTGGCTCTTTGACAGGAAAATTAATGTGTACACTTCAGGCACAGTCAATCAAGAGGGAAAACAACTTAGACAGAAAACAAGACAACTGATGAATTTTCAACCTGGAGACAACAGCAAAATTTCACAAACAGAAATCTGTGGCGACTAAAAGTAAAACAATACAAAAGCTGGTGTCTTACCTGTACATTACTGGTGCATCAGCTGTACATCTCACCTGTACATCACTGGTGCATCACCTGTACATGTCTCACCTGTACATCACTGGTGCATCACCTGCTCATGTCTCACCTGTACATCACTGGTGCATCACCTGCTCATGTCTCACCTGTACATCACTGGATGTCTCCCCTGTACATCACCAGACGTCTCACCTGTACATCACCAGACGTCTCACCTGTACATCACTGGATGTCTCATACATCACTGGATGTCTCACCTGTACATCACTGGATGTATCACCTGTACATGTCTCACCTGTTTATCACTGGATGTCTCACCTGTACATGTGACGACGGCTGTCCATGGGGCAGGACTGGATGGCCTGGAAGATCAGTTTGTGCAGGGTGGGGTAGTCCATCTCCCACAGGTCCACGTTGAAGAAACCCTCAGGGCTGGAGAACCGACCCTCCTCCACATCCACCCTCCTGTCAGGGGACACAACACACTGCTCGACACCTCTTCACTTTACTGGGCACAGGACACAGTTACCCCCCCTCGCATTCCTTTCCCCACCATTTTCTTTAAAAATTCTTTTTTTGCTTCTTAAGTGAAAGAACTGATGATGTTAAGGCAGGAAGAGTAATAATAGTGATGGACATTTGTTATGCACTGCACTGTTTCGCAAAAGGGCCTGGAATGCTAACAATGAACATCTATATGGGGGTGGGGGAGAATTTTTATTAAAAAAAAAAATAAACACCACAGGTCACAATAATCAACAGTGCAGTCATCCCAACAACACAAAACAACGCGTTATCTTGTTCACTCAATGGTAGTCAATACACTAATGCTTTATGACAGAGGAAGAGGGGACGGACTCCTACAACTCCAGTATCAACCAGGGACGAATGAAATGTTAGCAGTTCATCCCCTGACTTCTCCACACAAAATGTATGATTGTTCATTTCTTTGCTTTTGTTTGGAAGAAGAAAGTTTCAAGGGACCAGCCCCTGTGGCGAAGTGGTTAGTGTCACGGACTGACGGCTGGGAGGACGCAGGTTCAAATCCCAGTGGAGGTGGGTTTTTCGGCCCACAGCTGGCTCCTACCCAGAGTTGAGCGTGCTAGGGGCTTAAATGCGAAGACTGGGACCACAAAGTCCAGCATCATCCACTTCACAGATGCATCTTTGGGTGATGTTGCTCAAATTTCCTGATCAACACAGCAAGTGGTTGTATCTCTCTGGCCTCGCTGATGCCGCAATATGATAATGACAGGAAGTGTATAGTTTAACCTTGTCACATAGTCCCGAACCTAAATGGACCTCCACAGCAGCAGCAGCAGCATCATCGTCATACTCATCCTCTTCCTTCATCATCAATACAAAGAAAAGTCCCAAATTATGTAGCCTTTCATGCCCTGCTATCATGGTGACCTCAGTTTCGATACCCCTCCACTTCCGCACTTGGGGCGAGTCTTGTCAATGCCTTCAGTGTCGGCAGATTCATGGGGGGCTGTTGTTGGAGGGGTGTGGTGGTGGTCTCCACTCTGGGGGAGACGCTCGCTCAGTCTGGTTCCATGACTGAACCACTGTTGTCGTTAGTAGGGGGGCTTAGTAGGTGGCGTCCTAAGTACGTTAAATCAGAACAGGCACCACTGAACACCACTGAAGTGATTCAGCAGCAGCGCAGGGTCTCCTCTGGTGTGTGGCCTCCTTGTGACCGAACATGGATGGTTCCCTGTGGACTGCCGATCCTGGGACTGAGACAGACGAACCCGGGTGTGGCCATGTAAGGGGGACTCGCAATGAGTGGTGTGGGAGTATTCAGTAATGCCAGTGAAACGTTGCAGATGATGGGGCAGCCAAAAAAAATTTTTTTTACAGTAAATTTGAAGGAGGTGTCAAAACATGCATGGAAGGAGAGAGAGACAACAGCACTGACTTGTAGGCCCCCTCTGGCAGACCAAACTTCTCCAGGTTGATGGTTCGCTTCAGTTTGCCAGGCTGGGTCTGACACAGCCGTTCCTCGTCCTCATAGTTGAACGCCACGTAGCAGCACTACACACACAGGACAGTACACGTCAATGTGCGTCACTACGCTGTACACATCAATGTGCGTCACTACACTGTACACATCAATGTGCGTCACTACACCAGCAGCACTACACACAGAGGACAGTACACGTCAATGTGCGTCACTACACTGTACACATCAATGTGCGTCACTACACCAGCAGCACTACACACCATACACAGTACATGTCAATGTGCGTCACTACGCTGTACACATCAATGTGCGTCACTACACCAGCAGCACTACACACACAGAACAGTACACGTCAATGTGCGTCACTACACTGTACACATCAATGTGCGTCACTACACCAGCAGCACTACACACAGAGGACAGTACATGTCAATGTGCGTCACTACACTGTACACATCAATGTGCGTCACTACACCAGCAGCACTACACACCATACACAGTACACGTCAATGTGCGTCACTACGCTGTACACATCAATGTGTGTCACTACACTAGCAGCACTACACACCATACACAGTACATGTCAATGTGCGTCACTACGCTGTACACATCAATGTGCGTCACTACACCAGCAGCACTACACACACAGAACAGTACACGTCAATGTGCGTCACTACGCTGTACACATCAATGTGTGTCACTACACTAGCAGCACTACACACACATAACAGTACACGTCAATGTGCGTCACTACGCTGTACACATCAATGTGCGTCACTACGCTGTACACATCAATGTGCGTCACTACACTAGCAGCACTGCACACACAGGACAGTACACGTCAATGTGCGTCACTACGCTGTACACATCAATGTGCGTCACTACACTGTACACATCAATGTGCGTCACTACACCAGCAGCACTACACACAGAGGACAGTACACGTCAATGTGCGTCACTACGCTGTACACATCAATGTGCGTCACTACACTAGCAGCACTACACACACAGAACAGTACATGTCAATGTGCGTCACTACGCTGTACACATCAATGTGTGTCGCTACACTAACTGCACTACACACCATACACAGTAGACATCAATGTGCGTCACTACGCTGTGCACATCAATGTGCGTCACTACGCTATACACATCAATGTGCGTCACTACGCTATACACATCAATGTGCGTCACTACACTAGCAGCACTACACACAGAGGACAGTACATGTCAATGTGCGTCACTACACTGTACACATCAATGTGTGTCGCTACACTAACTGCACTACACACCATACACAGTAGACATCAATGTGCGTCACTACGCTGTGCACATCAATGTGCGTCACTACACCAGCAGCACTACACACAGAGGACAGTACACGTCAATGTGCGTCACTACGCTGTACACATCAATGTGCGTCACTACGCTATACACATCAATGTGCGTCACTACACTAGCAGCACTGCACACACAGGACAGTACACGTCAATGTGCGTCACTACGCTGTACACATCAATGTGTGTTGCTACACTGAACACATAATTTTTCTTAGGTCTTGCTTTTACCACCACTGTCAATCCCAATAGGTGAACCTATGGTTTGAAACGCTGCATGATGCTAATCAAAAGTCAGTCTTGTTTTTCAACATAAAAGTTTGTTTTGTTTGTTTGTTTTTCATGTTGTTGTCTTTTAAAAAGAATTTCTCCATTTGCACTTTTCATAGGTTCAACAGTCAAATTTTGCTGCTTTTTCTGTCATATAACATCTCACAACTCATGACCCTGTTTCAGTAGGAAACACAGTATAACAGTAAAGTCATAGGGGAATATTTTTTTTTTTTTTGCTTTACTAAGTCATTGCAACAAATTTTTCAACTTCCTTCATACATGATGTGTTGTACATCACAGTACCAACAGTACATGATGTATTGTACAGCACAGCACCAACAGTACATGATGTATTGTACAGCAAAGCACCAACAGTACATGTACAGCACAGCACCAACAGTACACATGTTGTACAGCACAGCACCAACAGTACATGTACAGCAAAGCACCAACAGCACACATGTTGTACAGCACAGCACCAACAGCACACATGTTGTACAGCACAGCACCAACAGTACATGATTTATTGTACAGCACAGCACCAACAGTACATGTACAGCACAGCACCAACAGTACACATGTTGTACAGCACAGCACCAACAGTACACATGATGTACTGTACACAGCACCAACAGCACACATGTTGTACAGTACAGCACCAACAGTACACATGATGTACTGAACACAGCACCAACAGCATGATGTATTGTACAGCACAGCACCAACAGTACACAGGTTGTACAGCACAGTACCAACAGTAGACGTTGTATTGTACAGCACCAACAGTACACATGTTGTACAGCACAGCACCAACAGCACACATGTTGTACAGCAAAGCACCAACAGTACACATGTTGTACAGCACAGCACCAACAGTAGATGATGTACAGTACCAACAGTACACATGTTGTACAGTACAGCACCAACAGTACACATGTTGTACAGTACAGCACCAACAGCACATTTGTTGTACAGCAAAGCACCAACAGTACACATGTTGTACAACACAGCACCAAAAGTACACATGTTGTACAGCACAGCACCAACAGTACATGATGTACTGTACACAGCACCAACAGTACACATGTTGTACAGCACAGCACCAACAGTACACATGATGTACTGTACACAGCACCAACAGTACACATGATGTACTGTACACAGTACCAACAGTACACATGATGTACAGCACAGCACCAACAGTAGATGATGTATTGTACAGCACAGCACCAACAGTACACATGTTGTACAGCACAGTACCAACAGTACATGATGTATTGTACACAGTACCAACAGTACACATGTTGTACAGCACAGTACCAACAGTACACATGATGTACAGCACAGCACCAACAGTAGATGATGTATTGTACACAGCACCAACAGTACACATGTTGTACAGCACAGTACCAACAGTACACATGTTGTACAGCACAGTACCAACAGTACACATGATGTACAGCACAGCACCAACAGTACACATGTTGTACATCACAGTACCAACAGTACATGATGTATTGTACAGCACAGCACCAACAGTACATGATGTATTGTACAGCAAAGCACCAACAGTACATGTACAGCACAGCACCAACAGTACACATGTTGTACAGCACAGTACCAACAGTACATGATGTATTGTACAGCACAGCACCAACAGTACACATGTTGTACACCACAGCACCAACAGTACATGATGTATTGTACAGCACAGCACCAACAGTACACATGTTGTACACCACAGCACCAAAAGTAGATGATGTATTGTACAGTACCAACAGTACACATGTTGTACAGCACAGCACCAACAGTACACATGATGTACTGTACACAGCACCAACAGTACACATGATGTACTGAACACAGCACCAACAGTACACATGATGTACTGTACACAGCACCAACAGCACACATGATGTACTGTACACAGCACCAACAGTACACATGATGTACAGCACAGCACCAACAGTACACATGATGTACTGTACACAGCACCAACAGTACACATGATGTACTGTACACAGCACCAACAGCACACATGTTGTACTGTACACAGTACCAACAGTACACATGTTGTTCAGCAAAGCACCAACAGAACACATGTTGTACAACACAGCATCAACAGTACACATGTTGTACAGCACAGCACCAACATTACACATGTTGTACAGCAAAGCACCAACAGAGCACATGTTGTACAACACAGCATCAACAGTACGCATGTTGTACAGCACAGTACCAACAGTACATGGTGTATTGTACAGCACAGCACCAACAGTACACATGTTGTACAGCACAGCACCAACAGTACACATGTTGTACAGCACAGCACCAACAGTACACATGTTGTACACCACAGCACCAACAGTAGATGATGTATTGTACAGTACCAACAGTACACATGTTGTACAGCAAAGCACCAACAGTACACATGATGTACTGTACACAGCACCAACAGTACACATGATGTACTGTACACAGTGCCAACAGTACTCACGTCATGCATGATGTGCTGCACCAGCAGCAGCTCCACCTCTGAGGCAAACTTGAAGTTGGTTTCCAGCAGTGCTTTCTTCAGGGAGTCCTGGACCTTCTGGGCGCCGTAGGGACACCGGGCCACGCCCCCCTCGATCACAAACCCTGACAACACAACAACCACATCTCCACTTGTCACTCCGTCTGTAAACTACAGGTGCAGCAGCCAAGTGGTTAATGCGTTGGACTTTCAATCTGAGGGTCCTGGATTCAAATCTCGGTAATGGCACCTGGTGGGTAAAGGGTGGAGATTTTTCCAACCTCCCAGGTCTGTGCAGATCTGCTAGTGCCTGAACCCCCTTCGTGTGTATACGCACACAGATCAAATACGTTCGGTGGGTTATGGAAACAAGAGCATACCCAGCACGCACCCCCCTCCCCCTCCCGAAAGCAGAGTAACGCTGCCTACATGGCAGGGTAAATGAAAAAAAACAGTCATACACGTAAAATGTTACATGTCTGAGTGTGAATTCGTGCGTGTCTGAAATCTGATTGAATGACATAGGAAATGAATGATGAGCGCCCAATGAGAGCCATCAGTCAGCTCTATCCAGGTAGGCAGCCTGTTGTGCAAATGACCCTGAGATTGTAAAGCGCTTAGAACTTGGTCTCCGACTAAGGACAGGCGCTATACAGGTATCCATATCATTCACCATAAACAACACTGTCATCTGTACTTATCATTCTTTTAATATATACCATCCTTCAAGGCATAAAAAGGTGACAATACTTCAGTGCGCCTCCAGATTTAAAGAAAACAGTTATTTGAACATGATGTGTGCTGCAAATGTCATTAACCCCATATGCTGAAAATCCCTAGAAGTGATTCTCCATATCAGTCAGGTGTAAGGCTGCATATGAAGTATCATTCCAAATACCATTGCAAAGATAATCATATCTATATCCAAATCCCCATGACAGCTGAAAATATATTTTCATCAACAGCATCATACATGCAAGCTATAGCATGTTTCATTGAGCACCTCTGAAAAGGACGGTCTGTACTGGTGGGCCCAGCAGCTGAGAATGAACTGCTGCTCTGATTTTCCAGTTTTCTTCTTCTTCTGCGTTTGTGGGCTGCAACTCCCACCTTCACTCGTATATACACGAGTGGGATTTTACGTGTATGACCGTTTTTACCCCGCCATGTGGGCAGCCATACTCCGCTTTCGCGGGTGTGCATGCTGGGTATGTACTTGTTTCCATAACCCACCGAACGCCGACATGGATTACAGGATCTTTAACGTGCGTATTTGATCTTTTGCTTGCGTGTACACATGAAGGGGGTTCAGGCACTAGCAGGTCTGCACACATGTTGACCTGGGAGATCAGAAAAATCTCCACCCTTTACCCCACCAGGCGCTGCCACTGAGATTCGAACCCGGGACCCTCAGACTGAAAGTCCAATGCTTTAACCATTCGACTACTGCGCCTGTCTGATTTTCCAGTCAAACTAAGGAGAAAGAGCAGGACTATTATTCAAAACCTGACCTCCACCGACACCGTACAGGCTTCTCAATCATTCTGCCACCTTCCTCAAAACTCCCTTGGAACTGAAGCCTCACACTGATGCCTCAATCCACTCTGACACAACACCTACAAGAACACAGGTTCATACACCAACATGTGAATGAAATGGGCACCTTGTTAACGAGCTATAAACACCTTTCATAAAGCACATCAGAAACTGTGTATGACAGTTCTATCCAGCCATGAGGCGGCAACTGCCATCCAGACTACCTGGGTGATAATTTGATGTAAAGTGTCCAGCCTCTGGAGGCAAGAGGGCTTCAGGTCAGTCAGCGATAGGACTGACCACACCACTGAACCGGAAATAGACCCAGCAGTTGAGATGATCACACCGCTGGTCAGGCATCTGCCTGGTATGTTCATCCTTCCAATTCAAAGATAACCATGGCTTCAGAAAATCAGATGGAAGATTGGTGGCTATGGGTCCAGAGGTGACCGGTCAGGCATCTACCTAGCAAATGCAGTGTGGTGTGTATGGATTTGTCCATAACGTAGTAATGGCTCTTTGAGAAACTGGGACTGAAACGGAACTGGGCCAGTAGTTGAAGAGGGGGAACAGAGACACCCTCACCATCACAGATGGGCAGGATCTCCAGACATCTGCCTAAGTAAATATGGTGTGGTGTATATGGATTTGTCCCAACCCAGTGACGCCTCCTCGAGGAACTGAACGGGGACGTGAACTGGGCCAGGAGCTGAGAGAGGGGAACCAGTGGCGCCCTCACCATCACAGATGGGCAGGATCTCCAGTCGCTGGCCGACGTCGACGATGATGCCAGTGGTGGCGCGGTAGGAGTAGAGGGCAAGCAGGGACTGCTGCACCATGCACACCCCCCCCACCCCCAGACTGCCCACCAAGGCCTCCATCAGCCCTGCCCGCAGGGAGTCGCTCAGTGTCTGGGGCGTGCTCAGCATCACCTGGGGTCACACACACACATACATGTACACGCACACATACATGTACACGCACATACACACATACATGCATACATATATATACATGTACACACAAATATACAAATATCTGTACACACACACATAATTATATACATGTATACACACACATATATACATGTACACACACACATACATGCACCCACACATGCATACAGACACATATATACATATACATGTACAAACATACATATACATGTACACACACATACACACATACATGTACCCCCCCCCCACACACACACATACATGTACACCCCCCCTCCCACCAACACACACACACACACATATATACATGTACACACGCACACAAACACACACACTCACACCACACTCACAAACACTCATCCACACAAACACACACACACACACACACACACACACTCTCACACCACACTAACACACACACAAAACATCACGACTGTGTTACAGACAGCCAGAAGCTGTCCCCTGTCAGCCTTGTGAAAGCTGTGAAACATCTCGAGTGCTGTCTGGCATCACTGTCATCACCCTCACATACTATATACACAACCACATATAACCAATCGTAAAGCAGGAAGTTATAACAAAAACAAACAAAAAAAACCCAACAACAACAAAAGTATGCATGGGTGTATGCAACAGCACAAGCTCACATGACAATCTGACGCCCAAACTTGGTCTCTCTCAATATCCACCAATATCAGTTTTAAGACAGGATCAAAAGTGCACGCACATACGCGCACACGCACACACACACACTCACACTTCCAACATATATATACAAAACAGTAGCAGAGTACCAACAACGCATAAAGAAAACTGACCATGTATTGTCTGGGGTTGACGCCCAGTTCAGTGAACACTTTGCTGAAGACAGCAGTCATCATGTCCACATCAATCTTGAACTGTAAAACAGGACACAGTGAATAACTGTAAAACAGGACACAGTGAATAACTGTAAAACAGGACACAGTGATATACTGTAAAACAGGACACAGTGATATACTGTAAAACAGGGCACAGTGATATACTGTAAAACAGGACATAGTGATATACTGTAAAACAAGACACAGCGATATACTGTAAAACAGGACATAGTGATATACTGTAAAACAGGACACAGTGATATACTGTAAAACAGGACACAGTGAATAACTGTAAAACAGGACATAGTGATATACTGTAAAACAGGACACAGTGAATAACTGTAAAACAGGACACAGTGAATAACTGTAAAACAGGACACAGTGATATACTGTAAAACAGGACACAGTGGGAGGTAGACTAAAAAAAATCTTGGTAAAAGTCGACTTACTTGGGATAAAAGAGGTGACGTATCAAGCCACAAGCTCTTCTTCAGGCAAATGAAATGAGTGAGTGACAGACAGAAAGGTACAGACAGAGAGGGAGAGAGAGTACAGTTCAGGAAAGGAAAGTGATGAGAAGTCACAGGAAAGGGCACAAAGCAGGGTGAGTAGAACTGTCAGTGTGAATGTATGAGGGAAAGAAAGGGTTCTGAAAGGGGAGGGTGAGGGAAGATGGGCAGGGGGTGAGAGGGCAGGAGTGGGGGAAGGGGGTGGAAGAGACTGTGAGTTAGGGACATATGAACAAGAAAGTAAAAATAAATAATAAAATTTAAAAAAATAATAATTTAAAAAAATAAAATAAAATAAAAAGAACACAGTGATAAACTGTAAAACAGGACACAGTGATAAACTGTAAAACAGGACACAGTGAATAACTGTAAAACAGGACATAGTGATATACTGTAAAACAGGACACAGTGAATAACTGTAAAACAGGACACAGTGATAAACTGTAAAACAGAACACAGTGGGAGGTAGACTAAAAAAATTCTTGGTAAAAGTCGACTTACTTGGGATAAATGAGGCGACGTATCAAGCCACAAGCTCTTCTTCAGGCAAATGAAATGAGTGACAGACAGAAAGGTACAGACAGAGAGGGAGAGAGAGTACAGTTCAGGAAAGGAAAGTGATGAGAAGTCACAGGAAAGGGCACAAAGCAGGGTGAGTAGAACTGTCAGTGTGAATGTATGATGGAAAGAAAGGGTTCTGAAAGGGGAGGGTGAGGGAAGATGGGGAGGGGGTGAGAGGGCAGGAGTGGGGGAAGGGGGTGGAAGAGACTGTGAGTTAGGGACATATGAACAAGAAAGTAAAAAAAAAAAATAATAATAATAATAATTTAAAAAAATAAAATAAAATAAAAAGAACACAGTGATAAACTGTAAAACAGGACACAGTGAATAACTGTAAAACAGGACACAGTGATAAACTGTAAAACAGGACAGTTTATCGATAAACTGTAAAACAGGACAGTGATAAACTGTATATTGTCACACACACACACACACACACACACACACACATGCACACACAAATAAATGCTCCTGTTCATTGTTTTGCAAATAACTTCATCAAAATACAAAGACATTAACTACACCATGCCTAACATCAAGATTATTTGATTTCTTTAAAAAAAAATTTAAAAAAAAAGCTTGTGCCAGCTGGAACATGAAACCATCAACACACATCAAACACTATTGTTCAGAAATAAAACCCTAGCATCAAGAGTTTAACAAAAAAAACAAAAAAAAACAAAACAACCAAAAAAAAAAAACATAAAAAAACTGTACCAACATTCTGGACATCTGAAAGTTAACTACACACTTTTTTTTTTGTTTTTTTGTCAAACACAATTCTGCTAACCATTGCTTTCTGTTTTAAACAAATGATGTGTCATGTACCAATCCATCCATGGATATTCAATCAAAATTCCACTCACAGTTTTTTTTTCCTCCTAAAGTGGTTATCCAAAACTGCCTATCCCCAGTTCACCCATATATTCACTTGTTGTTATCATTGTTGTTTTTATCTGTGAGAGTGTGTCTATGTATTTGTGTGTGTGCGTGTGTGCGTGCGTGTTTGCTTACGCATGTGCGTAAGTGTATGTGAAGAGACAGAGAGAGAGGCAGGCAGAAAGACAGAGACAGACAGACAGATTCTGAACATGGAAACAGGACGCACATCCCACACTGACATGTTGCTGTAATGTGCATCATGCCCAGTGTTCAACAGTGTTGCAAGTCATTCAGGGTATGCTGTCAGGATGGTCAGTGTCGGTCTGTTCAACAACCACCTCTATACCATAGGAAATAACGGGCAATAAACTCATCATGGGAAAATACAAAAATGGCAAAACAGATTTTCTTTTCTCCCCAATACGTCTTCTCTATCGCTAACAATGTCTGGATTATGATTTTTTTCTTTTTAAACAAAAAACAGATGTGCTCAAATCACTTCTCTATATCCTGACCAAATTTGTGTAGAGATAATCTGTCAAGCTGATAGTAGCAGTGGTTACAACAGTTGCTTCTTCTCTAGAGCTTTTTCTGTGTAAGATATTCATCATCTGTGTGAACAGTTTTCCTTTTTATATGAATACGTTTATTGCCTCAAAATCTGACATGTCTGGCTTCTGCTGAACAAAGTATACATAAATAAATAAAATAAACAAGTTTGATTTGAATACCCAAACCCATTGTGTGATACTGCATAAAATGAGCATGCATACAGTTTATATTTCTTTGATGCGTGGTGAAAAATACTGAATAGTGCATATATTCAAATCCATTTACATGCTTGTGAAGCAGTTTCTTTCAATTACTCCGGCAATGAAAAAAAAAAGGATCAGTTGCAACACTGTCAATATGAAACTACAAACACATATAAATCATGCATTCCTTAAGTATAACTGAATTCATGCACAACATAAAACAGAAACTAAAGAAACAAAGAAAACATTAATGACAGTTGAATGACATGCAAAATTAAGACAACAAACAGGCATTTCTAACTTAATGCACAAAGAATGGATTTATGCCATTCTTTGAAAACCTCTGAAAATATTACAGACTACTCATATCAGCGAATAAAAATGTTTTACATCTTTTAATCCACTGATGATATTACAGAACATATTTAAAATGTTCTTGAAATAAGATGCACATTTGCCAAATTGTACCCCAATTACTTCAATATTGTCTTTACAAATTACAGAAGTACTTTCAGTTCAGTATATTATAAACATACACACACACATAAATGTGTGTGTGTGTGTGTGTGTGTGTATCTTTTTTCTTTTTTAATTTCAATCCAGTCACTATTTCAAAAGTTCAGAACACGAATTGTCAAAACCTTAAACTGTCATGTTTATAAAAAAAAATTTTTTTTAATAAACAAAAACAAAAAGAGCATGAAAAAAACAACTGAATTCACAAACACTGACTGACACATGCATACACTGATGTGAAAAGCTGGTTCAGACGATCATGCTGCAAACCATAATTATACATCACACAATTTTCTTCAGTTTTCATACAGAACCAATCTTTTAGAACCTGATGCAGCTTCATTCTTTTTTCTTTCTTTTTTTCTGTGGTCCATGTGTGATTATCTAAGGACATAAACTGATAACTGTACATAGTGTCTGTATCCATTCACACCTGGGTGGAGTGAGGGGAACTGGAATAAAGCGCCTTTCCCAAAGATACAACACAATGCCAAAACAAAGCCACAAAGTCTGATCACTGGTGAACACTGAATCAGGTGTCCAACAATCCTTCACTTCAACAGCACCACCCAAAATCAGGGCTTGTCCAGGACTGCACGTCAATCATAATGACTCCTGTTGCTGCAGGTTTTAAAGACACATGAACAGGCACTGTTGAATCTTTCTGGTCAATCATAACTGCTCCTATTGCTGCAGGTTTTAAAGACACATGAACAGGCACTGTTGAATCTTTCTGGTCAATCGTAACTACTACTATTGCTGCAGGTTTTAAAGACACGTGAATAAACACTTTTGAATCTAACTGGTCAATCATAACTGCTCCTATTGCTGCAGGTTTTAAAGACACATGAACAGGCACTGTTGAATCTTTCTGGTCAATCGTAACTACTACTATTGCTGCAGGTTTTAAAGACACGTGAATAAACACTTTTGAATCTAACTGGTCAATTGTAACTGCTCCTATTGCTGCAGGTTTTAAAGACATGTGAATAAACACTTTTGAATCTAACTGGTCAATTGTAACTGCTCCTATTGCTGCAGGTTTTAAAGACACGTGAATAAACACTTTTGAATCTAACTGGTCAATCGTAACTGCTCCTATTGCTGCAGGTTTTACAGACACTGAACAGACACTGTTGAATCTAACTGGTCAATCGTAACTGCTCCTATTGCTGCAGGTTTTCTAGACTTCTCTCTCTGGAAGCCTTAGCTATTTCATGCCTTGTGTCAGAGACAAAACCTTTCGAACCATGCAGATCCCCCTTTGCTTCCTAAAACGTCTTTTCGTTAAATCTTATCAGTGTTAGTAGAACAATCACTTTAAATTAGTCACCTCATGGCATTCCAGACAAACGCAGCAAGCACCCGAGTATTTCACAAATGTTAAAGCGACAACACCAAAACAAAAATTAAAGGTAGAAGTCAAGCCAGGCAATCATTCTCCTTTTCTGTGGTATCTCAACTGTGCATCACTTACACTTCTACTCAGAAGTAGACACAAACACATGAAAAACCTATGGTAACACAGGAAACCCTATGGTCAATCTGAATGATTCTCTTTAAGAAAACAGAAGAGAAAAAAGTTGGTTTTTATTAATACACAAACACTGGAAAACCAAGGCTCATCTGAATCATTCTCTGTAAGAAAACAGAAGAGAGAAAAAACGTAAAAAATACACACAGGAAAACCTAAGGTTGATCTGGATCACTCTCCCTAAGAAAGCAGAAGAGAGAAAAGTTGTTTTTTTTTAAAATACACAAACACTGGAAAACCAAGCTTGATCTGAATCATTCTCTTTGAGAAAAAAGAAGAGAGGAAAAAAGTAAAAACCAAAAAAGACATGCTCCCTTCATGATTTCATATACTTTAAACTTTTTTTTTTCTTTCTCCAAAACGACGACATGTTGTAAAGCCATGAAACAGAACAAACAAGTGCAGAGTCTGCCGAGTGTGAAGACACGAACAACAAGAGAAAGACGACATTCTGCCATGCGGCATTCCGCTACCACCAGAGGTCAAGCAAAACACAGTCACAGCAGCATCAGCCATGGTGCACAGAACAGTCACATGCGGCACTTACTGTCGTCATCACCCCCTCCTTCAGTAGTTGACAAACAGCACATCAACACGTGTCAATTTTAACCATGGAAACAATAATTATGATAATAATAATAATAACAAACACTTACTTAGCGTTTTTTTTCTCAAACAGAGCTCAAAGCGCTTTGCGTTTAAAAAAAAAATCTTTAACTAGAAATAACGAAATGATAAAATAAATCAGTTAACACAAACATCAAACAGACATCATGACACAACTTGCCTCACACTCGCACGCACACACCCCTACCCCCCTCACACACATACAGTAGACAGACAGACCAACACACAGGAAAACTGCTGTTCACAAAAGAAAACCAATCTTTGGCAGAGAACAAACAATAACAACTCAATGTCTCTCTTCCTCACACCTGTGCCTCATCCTTTTGAAGAAGATATATATGTATGTATAACAGAGTGTGTGTGAGCGTAAACTGACTCTTCTAAATAGTCTGACTTGTTCCTAGCTTTCAGCAAACATGTTTATATATCAATAGCATCAATTTACACTGAAACACACCATATCCAGCACAGTGGACAAGGTTCCACTTTATTTACCTTCTTCATATATATACTGAATTGATGCTATTGTCTTTAAAACTGTTTGTTCCTAGCTTTCTACCAACATCTATACACCTGAAAAGACAGACAGGGAGCAAAGCGGACCTTATCCACTGTCTTGCAGATTGTGAGTGTGAGTGCAAAATGACGCTAGTCTTCTAAATGATCAGCTTCCTACCAACGTATCTATTAAAAAAAAAGAAAAATTAAAAAAGAAAAAGACAGACTGATCAAAACGGACCTTGTCGACGCGGTTGGAGGGGCGGATGGGGTGCAGCAAGGTGGAGGTCCTGCGGACGTCAGGGTGATAGGCGTCCACCCCCACCACCTTCCTCCCTGTCTCCCGGTCCACGGCCACCACACTGGGGAACATCACCTGGGGCAGGCTCTCTGAGGACACAGACATTGCACTGCACTACAGTACCATACATCACCTGGGGCAGGCTCTCTGAGGACACAGACATTGCACTGCAC
Source organism: Babylonia areolata (assembly GCF_041734735.1). Taxonomy (NCBI): domain Eukaryota; kingdom Metazoa; phylum Mollusca; class Gastropoda; order Neogastropoda; family Buccinidae; genus Babylonia; species Babylonia areolata. Next base: position 48,359,783 of record NC_134883.1, read on the forward strand.
TACAGCACCATACATCACCTGGGGCAGGCTCTCTGAGGACACAGACATTGCACTGCACTACAGTACATCACCTGGGGCAGGCTCTCTGAGGACACAGACATTGCACTGCACTACAGCACCATACATCACCTGGGGCAGGCTCTCTGAGGACACAGACATTGCACTGCACTTCAGTACATCACCTGGGGCAGGCTCTCTGAGGACACAGACATTGCACTGCACTGCAGTACCATACATCACCTGGGGCAGGCTCTCTGAGGACACAGACATTGCACTGCACTACAGTACCATACATCACCTGGGGCAGGCTCTCTGAGGACACAGACATTGCACTGCACTACAGTACCATACATCACCTGGGGCAGGCTCTCTGAGGACACAGACATTGCACTGCACTTCAGCACCATACATCACCTGGGGCAGGCTCTCTGAGGACACAGACATTGCACTACAGTACCATACATCACCTGGGGCAGGCTCTCTGAGGACACAGACATTGCACTGCACTACAGTACCATACATCACCTGGGGCAGGCTCTCTGAGGACACAGACATTGCACTGCACTACAGTACCATACATCACCTGGGGCAGGCTCTCTGAGGACACAGACATTGCACTGCACTACAGTACCATACATCACCTGGGGCAGGCTCTCTGAGGACACAGACATTGCACTGCACTGCAGTACCATACATCACCGGGGGCAGGCTCTCTGAGGACACAGACATTGCACTGCACTACAGTACCATACATCACCTGGGGCAGGCTCTCTGAGGACACAGACATTGCACTGCACTACAGTACCATACATCACCTGGGGCAGGCTCTCTGAGGACACAGACATTGCACTGCACTACAGTACCATACATCACCTGGGGCAGGCTCTCTGAGACACAGACATTGCACTGCACTTCAGTACCATACATCACCTGGGGCAGGCTCTCTGAGACACAGACACTGCACTACAGTAGCATACATCACCTGGGGCAGGCTCTCTGAGGACACAGACATTGCACTACAGCACCATACATCACCTGGGGCAGGCTCTCTGAGGACACAGACATTGCACTGCACTACAGTATCATACATCACCTGGGGCAGGCTCTCTGAGACACAGACATTGCACTGCACTACAGTATCATACATCACCTGGGGCAGGCTCTCTGAGGACACAGACATTGCACTACAGCACCATACATCACCTGGGGCAGGCTCTCTGAGGACACAGACATTGCACTGCACTTCAGTACCATACATCACCTGGGGCAGGCTCTCTGAGGACACAGACATTGCACTACAGCACCATACATCACCTGGGGCAGGCTCTCTGAGGACACAGACATTGCACTACAGCACCATACATCACCTGGGGCAGGCTCTCTGAGGACACAGACATTGCACTGCACTACAGTACATCACCTGGGGCAGGCTCTCTGAGGACACAGACATTGCACTGCACTACAGCACCATACATCACCTGGGGCAGGCTCTCTGAGGACACAGACATTGCACTGCACTACAGTACCATATAATACAGTGCAATACAATATATTGCTGTGACTTACTGCTCTCTTAAAACACACTTACCTTATAATATGGCACATTACAGTAATGTGACTTTCTGTTCTCTGGAAACGCACACACACCATGCAGAACAGTACAGTACAGCACAGTACTGTGACTTACTTGTTCAAACAATATTTTAAACTATAGATCATTCTCTCCCCAACCATCTTTATGTGAGGGCTGCGGTGCTGGGGTGAGGTTGGAGGTGTGTGTGAGTCCTGGGTCTTGTTACACTTTTTAATACTACTTGTAGAGAGTCTGTATAGTGAGGTGAAAGGGACGTGTGAGTCGTAATTTTAGGTAGTTTTGCATCTTAACATTTTACTAAGGGAGTGAGTTGAGAGGGCTGTTTGAGTCGTGAGTGATGTTACACTGTTTCTGAATGCTTAGCGAGCAGTATCGAATCATTTATTATCACATTCCTGTCTCCTGTTTATAACAGGTGTATTGCTAATCATAGGCACAGGGTGAGCGCCATACAAACTTACACTATCACCAACATCATTATTACTGCTCTCTGATAACACACCTACCATACAATACAATGTAACATAATACACATAACATACGTTTCTGTGACTTACCATTCAACAGTAATAATAGGTAGCCAGTAACAACAGTCACACAGTGACTTAATCTCACTTGCCATCCAAACAAAAATGTACATTAGTGAAATGCCTGAACAGGTCATAGTCAAATATTTCACTTCACTGCAATGGCAGAGATGATAATATAACCATGGTCATAATATGGCTTACAAACTGATCTTTATTATGATAATATTAATAACAATAATAATAATGATAATGATATATATATATATATATATATATATATATATATATATATATAAATGAAACCTACCCACCCATGGTTACCCACACCTTCTCTCACCCACATCATTCAAAGAAAGAAGAGCAGGCACTCCCCACAAACAAACAACGCAGTATACTTTAAGTACTATTGTTAAGTAATCCACATTTCACACACACACACAAAAACATGGACCATGGAAACAATTCACAACATTAAATTAGGCATTCAAATTCTGACCTCCATTACCATTTCTTTTTAACCATGCATGTCAGAATCTTTCTAACCACCATAACAAATGCTACAGAACAAGCAATACTGATACAAACTAACATCAACATCTGTTTGCACTTGTCTGTGGACTGTATCGTGAGACTTTTTATCTGCTGATTTATTTCATTGCATTATTCTGTTTTGATGACAGCAATCCACCTAACAGTAATAACAATTTATCAAATAGTTTTATCTATAGATTAAGTCATTATCTATAGACTAAGTCAACAAGAGCAAAAACTTTGAGAAAATGAATAACACTGAATTCAATATCTTTTTATTAGAAAACAAGAGAGGCAAGGCCTTCAAGACTCACTTGTGATACACTTAACAAAAAACAAAAACAAAAATCCAAGCTTTTTATGTATTGAGTATAATTTCAAAATGTAATGTTTAAGATGAGAAAGATCAGTTTAAAGCAAATTAAGTCCCCTAGCATTAATTACAGAGTAATTTCCCTTTTTTTACTATCTGCACCAAAACGTTTGCAAAATAAATAAAACTTCCATGCTTAGCAAAGGAAGTTCCTGTTTGAACAAAAAATGAAAATAATGACTGCTCTTGTTGTTGGGTCAGAATATCAGATCAAAGTGGCAAGCTTTGAGAATACAAAAAATATAAATATAACAGTAAATGCAGTTTGCATATAATTAGGTTTCATTTTTATTTTTTTGTGCCCATCCCAGAGGCACAATATTGTTTTAAACAAGATGACTGGAAAGAACTGAATTTTTCCTATTTTTATGCCTAATTTGGCGTCAAATGACAAATTATTTGCAGAGAAAATGTCAATGTTAAAGTTTACCACGGACACACAGACACACACACACACACAGACAACCGAACACCGGGTTAAAACATTGACTCACTTTGTTTACACAAGTGAGTCAAAAAGTGAAGGTAAACAGCCTCCAAGTTAAACTTCTCTTCTTGGACAAGTCAAATAAGCACTAAAGTGATCACACTGAACTGCTGAATATCTGAACAAATGTTTCAATTCAACACTGAATCTTGCTGACAAAGCAGGAGGAAAAGTGCATGAGAAATACCACTTTTATAAACAGTGATCCTTCACTTCACACTTAGTCCATACCAACCTCCCGCCAAATCTCTTGAAAAGGAAAAGAGACATGTCAGTTTCAAACATGTGAATCAAAATAATCACTTATCTCCAGATTCTTTGTCTTCCGCTTTTTTGGGACTGCAGCTTCAAAGGTCACTCGTTTTACTGGTAAGCTTTTCTTTGCAACTTGACCATTTTTGTCTCCACTGTTTAGGCAGCCACACTCTGTTTTCAGGGGTGGGTGCATGCTGAATGTGTTCATATTTCCATAACCCAGCAAATCCTTCCTATCTACATGTGATATCTGCACATGTGTACATTACATGGGGATTTAAGTCTACACATACTCTGACCGGGACATCAGCAAAATCTCTTAACCACCAATATACTGCTGTGATTTGAACCACAAACCTAAGAAACCAACAGGGCTAAATCAACACAAGTACTAACACTTTCACCTTGTATCCATGCTTTGAGAAACAGGACAACATTCATGTCACACCAGCCATTTTTAACTCCTAAAATCTGTTTCACATCAGCCAATCAAAATTTTGCATCACAGGTCACCAAACTCCACACAGAGATGACAATAATGACGTCAATGGAAAAAAACATCAGGACATCAGACTTTGCTAACAACATAAAACATAGTTCATGCTCACATATCCTTTTTATTTCTTTTTGTTAATGCTTTTATCACAAGACATGACACACTATGCAGACAAAGAATGAAGATTACTTTGACCAGAACTGAAAAGAGTGTTGACAAAGACCCAAACAACAATGTGTTAGTTCACGTACAAAGTCCTTTAACACTAAACACGCTCACACTCTTCTAAACAATAATACCGTAAAGTTCAGTCTATAAGCCGCGACTTTTTATCCCAGCTTCAACCTCAGCGGCTTATACAATGATGCGGTTTATTTGAGGATTTTAACGATCCTGGGAGTGTCACGTTCTCATCTATTCTTAGCTGCCCTTCAACTCACCAAAATCATGATTTTTGTCCATGAATTTTTGGATGAGCTTCAGGATCGTGTGCTAATTGTTCATGTTTTATAAATCAAATCCATACACATTAAAGCCTTCAGATCAGCATTCAGTTCTACTCTGCTCAAGTGTACACCCTCATCATGCCGAAAATGTCTTCAATCACTGATATGTGTGACGGAACATTAAACAAAAATTCCTCCTCCTCCTCACACTCAAATCTGATGGAATGATTATGAAGTACCCTAGAAACATGAGGAAGGTGGCAGAATGGTGAAGACATTTGTCTGCCAGTACAGTGCCCTAGAGGTCTGGGTTCCAACCCTGCTCTTCACCTTTCTCCCAAGTTAGACAGGAAAATCAAACGGAGCGTCTGGCCATTCACATCAAACAATGAACCCAGGTCCCGTGTGCTGCACGCACTTGGCGTTCTGAAAAAGAACCCTTGGCAACAGAACAACTGTCCTCTGGCAAAATTCTTAAGAAGAAAGGTACACAGACCTACATGCATGCACTCTTCTTCTTCTTCTTCTTCTGCTTTCACTCGTATGCACACAAGTGGGCTTTTACGTGTATGACCGTTTTTACCCTGCCATGTAGGCAGCCATACTCCATTTTCGGGGGGGTGCATGCTGGGTATGTTCTTGTTTCCATAACCCACCAAACGCTGACATGGATTACAGGATCTTTAACGTGCGTATTAGATCATCTGCTTGCATATACACACAAAGGGGGTTCAGGCACTAGCAGGTCTGCACGTATGTTGACCTGGGAGATCGTAAAAATCTCCACCCTTTACCCACCAGGCGCCGTCACCTTGATTCAAACCCGGGACCCTCAGATTGACAGTCCAATGCTTTAACCACTCGGCTATTGCGCCCGTCATGCATGCACTCAATGTATGACTGTGCACACTGGGTTCTGCTGCTGGTCAGGCATCTGCTTAGCAGATGTGGTGTGGTGTATATATCGTATGGGTTTGTCTGCATGCTGTGATGCCTCCTTGAGAAAACTGAAACTGAAACTAGAAACACCGGAAGGCCTCTGTCTCCTTCATTTGTGGGCTGTGACTCCCACGTTCCCTCATTTACACAAGTGGGCTTTTACATGTGTGATCATTTTTACCCCCACCATGTAGGCAGCCATGCTGCATCTTCTGGGAAATGGTGGCTGTGCATGCCAGGTATTTGTTTGTTTCCAAGACCCACCAAACCCTGATATGGAGTTCAGCAGCTTTAACGTGCGTATTTGATCTTCTCCATGCGTATACACACGAGGGGGTTCAGGCAGGAGCAGGTCTACACATGCTGACCTGGAAGATCGGAAAAATCTCCACCCTTTACCCACCAGGCGGCGTTACCGAGATTCGAACCCGGGACCCTCAGATTGAAAGTCCAACACTTTAACCACTCCGTCAAAGGCCAATGTGACAACAGACTAGCCAACAGCTGAGCACAGACAGGCGTGCAGTCAATGACAACACAACAGGCCACAGACCACACCATCACACAGACAGCGTCAAACACAAGCTCACCACAGCAACATTCCTGTTGCTTCTCCACCACCCCCACCTGTGTCTTGCTTGCAGCAAAGTCAATACAAATGCTGTAGTCTTCACCTTTTCTTCATGCTTTCACAAACATTTTTTCCCCTAAAATTACATTTAATCTAACATACTTAGCATCACCCACACAATACAAGATATATATGAACAGGGCTTAATCTTACTGAACAGAACTACAAAAAAAATTTTTTAGTGCAGACAATACACTAATACAAATTAATTACCTTAAAGATGGAGAAGTCCATAAAATAATTAGATTTTCATTGTGAAACAATATTCACTTCTGAAAAAAAACACTGTATGTTTCAAACCAGGAGTATGTCTTCAGAGACCATGTCAACTGGAAATGAGGTGAACTGTGAAGACAAACCTGAGAGACCCTGTGAGTGTTTTTCAGCAAAGAAAGCAATATGGGCAGACTTGTGAGTACAGATCAGGTTGAGAGAAAAACTTCCACAGGAGGTTGGGAAAGGAAGGTCTAGAGTGGGGGAGGTGAGGTGCGGGGGGTGGCTGGGGGAATACATCTATATATGTGTATGTATAAAGATACATACAGATATAAATGTATATATATATATATATGTGTGTGTGTGTGTGTGTGTGTGTGCGTGTATGTTTGTGTACATTTAATAATAATAATAATAACAGTAATTTCTGTATATTTTATTATAATACTAATAGATAAATAAAAAATAAAAAATATCTGAAAATGTTTCTTAAAAAAAAAAGAGAGAAAAGAAATGAAAATAATAACATTTCCAAACTACTACTTAAAAACATCTAAGTTTCACAGGAAAAAGAAATGACAATAATAATGATAATAATAATGAAAATAAAGAAACAGAAAACCAAAATACCTCACTATTGATCAGCGTCCATTTAATGACTTATTAAAACAGACAAAACAACTTGAGCCTCAACACTTCAGTCATCAACAAATGAATGGCCATCCAGTGTCCATTTTCAGAAACCCACTGTACACAAAGTACATAGTCCATGTTCACCGTAAGCAAAAGAAACAATCACCGCACAGTCAACAAGAAATCATTCAGCGCACAAGAACATTTTCTCAACAGCACATTTCTGGTCAACAGTTTCTTGTTGTTTATAATCACCTATTCTGATCCGAACATTTTCAGTCAACAATTAGAACTGTTAACAAAATTTGTAAGGGTTGTTTTCAAAAGGTGATGTATATGACAAGAATAACAGGCAGGCTGCTTCAATAGATTAAGGTGATGTATATGACAAGAATAACAGGCGGTCTGCTTCAATAGATTAAGGTGATGTATATGACAAGAATAACAAGCAGGCTGCTTCAATAGATTAAGGTGATGTATATGACAAGAATAACAGGCAGTCTGCTTCAATAGATTAAGGTGATGTATATGACAAGAATAACAAGCAGTCTGCTTCAATAGATTAAGGTGATGTATATGACAAGAATAACAGGCAGCTGCTTCAATAGATTAAGGTGATGTATATGACAAGAATAATAGGCAGTCTGCTTCAACAGATTAAGGTGATGTATATGACAAGAATAACAGGCAGCTGCTTCAACAGATTCAGGTGATGTATATGACAAGAATAACAGGCAGTCTGCTTCAATAGATTTTTTTTCATGCACTTTTCTTATATTTCACAAAACATTTTTTTTTTTTACATTCATCCCAATACTTTTCCATACATTTCTCTATACAATTCTTTTCCTTTTTTTTTCCACACTCATCCCAGTACTTTTTCTTATATTTCTCAAAACAGTTCTTTTCTGGGGGGGGTTTCAACTCATCCCAATATTTTTTCTTATATTTTGTTTATCCTATGTTTTTTTCCCTCCATACTCACCCTTTTCTCCCAAGATGCCAGCCCGAATGGAACCACTGCCCATGTCGATGACAACCACATGCTGAAACGTACCAAAACAACTGTAAGGACACTACCATTTCACAGATGAATGATACAATACTTCAATGTCTTTAAAGCGTATACCAACACACAAAAAGGAGCAGTTTGTATTATACTCCATGTTTGGTGATACATATACTTACCATGTCAAACTGATGCAAACGAGGCCTATCGGTTTGCTCTGCTTGGCCAAATTTCACGTGGCTAACAGTGAAAAGACGAGCCACTTTGCCCAGTCTGCTCTTAGCCAATCAAACACCTCTAAAAGCTATAAGCATTGAATCATTCCTTTGGCCAAGGCTCTCCACGACATCTTGTCAGGTTTACGCTCTGTCTTGTCTTACGCTTTTTTTGGCTATTAAGCAAAAAAAACATCTTGCTTTCAAACCTATACCCACGTCCTGAAATGACATGGTAACGAGAAGCATGTAAACCTGATCCGTGAGAAATGCTGAATAAAGAAGGAAGGTAGACAGGCGCAATAGCCGAGTGGTTAAAGAGTTGGACTGTCAATCTGAGGGTCCCGGGTTCGAATCACGGTGATAGCAGATGTGGTGTTGTATTTGTTGATTTGTCCGAACACAGTGACGCTTCCTGAGAAACTAACATAATAAATGGGAAGCCAAGCTGAGAAAATTAATGAAACAGAGGTACAGGTGTGATTACTGCTAGCTGACTACAGGTGTGCTGGCTGACTACAGGGTGCTGGCTGACTACAGGTGTGCTGGCTGATTACAGGTGTGCTGGCTGACTACAGGTGTGCTGGCTGACTACAGGTGTGCTGACTGACTACAGGTGTGCTGGCTGACTACAGGTGTGCTGACTGACTACAGGTGTGCTGACTGACTACAGGTGTGCTGACTGACTACAGGGTGCTGTGACTACAGGTGTGCTGGCTGACTACAGGGTGCTGGCTGACTACAGGGTGCTGGCTGACTACAGGTGTGCTGGCTGACTACAGGTGTGCTGGCTGACTACAGGTGTGCTGGCTGACTACAGGTGTGCTGGCTGACTACAGGTGTGCTGGCTGACTTCACGTGTGCTGACTGACTACAGGTGTGCTGACTGACTACAGGTGTGCTGGCTGCTTACAGGTGTGCTGGCTGACTACAGGTGTGCTGACTGACTACAGGTGTGCTGGCTGACTACAGGTGTGCTGACTGCTTACAGGTGTGCTGACTGCTTACAGGTGTGCTGACTGACTACAGGTGTGCTGGCTGACTACAGGTGTGCTGGCTGACTACAGGTGTGCTGGCTGACTACAGGTGTGCTGGCTGACTACAGGTGTGCTGACTGCTTACAGGTGTGCTGGCTGACTACAGGTGTGCTGACTGACTACAGGTGTGCTGGCTGACTACAGGTGTGCTGACTGACTACAGGTGTGCTGACTGCTTACAGGTGTGCTGGCTGACTACAGGTGTGCTGGCTGACTACAGGTGTGC
>NC_134883.1:48374400-48399400 GCF_041734735.1 Babylonia areolata
TCTCAGATTAAAATTCCAACACTTTAACCACTCGGCCACTGCGCCTGTCACTTTTTAAAACAAATCTGAATGCCTAAAACCAATCACATACATGTAGCTGAGTTCTCAGCTGGCTACGATGACTGAGACAGTTTAACTTCACAGCACAAGCCATTGCAGACGACGTTTCACAACTGACCTACTTAACTTGTGCATCAGTACAGGCACGACGCCATTTATGAAAGCTCCTGCTGAACAAATGCTCCAAACAATTATGAAACCAAATCTATGTATCATTCACTGCCAGATAATGCTTGCTGTGCTTACACACATGATGTTGCGATGGATGTCTGAAGGAGTACACTTACTTCTTCCATCAACTGGATGCTGTACAGCTGATTCAACACAGGCCTCTGCAACACACACACCATCAACATCACTTTCGATACACACTGCTTGCTTGACCGGTCACCGTGCACCAAACCTACCAGCAGGTAGCTTGGGATCATGACATCTCGCTAAGTGACACTACGATCATGTCATCTCCCTAAGTGACACTGGGATTATGTCATCTCGCTAAGTGACACTGGGATCATGTCATCTCGCTAAGTGACACTATGATCATGTCATCTCGCTAAGTGACACCACGATCATGTCATCTCACTAAGTGACACTACGATCATGTCATCTCGCTAAGTGACACTAGGATTATGTCATCTAGCTAAGTGACACTAGGATTATGTCATCTCGCTAAGTGACACTAGGATCATGTCATCTCGATAAGTGACACTAGGATTATGTCATCTCGCTAAGTGACACTACGATCATGTCATCTCACTAAGTGACACTAGGATTATGTCATCTCCCTAAGTGACACTGGGATTATGTCATCTCGCTAAGTGACACTGGGATCATGTCATCTCGCTAAGTGACGTTAGGATTATGTCATCTCACTAAGTGACGTTAGGATTATGTCATATCGCTAAGTGACACTACGATCATGTCATCTCGTTAAGTGACACTACGATCATGTCATCTCGTTAAGTGACACTATGATCATGTCATCTCGCTAAGTGACACCAGGATCGCGTCATCTCGTTAAGTGACACTACGATCATGTCATCTCATTAAGTGACACTACGATCATGTCATCTCACTAAGTGATCATGTCATCTCGCTAAGTGACACTACGATCATGTCATCTCACTAAGTGATCATGTCATCTCGCTAAGTGACACTAGGATCATGTCATCTTGCTAAGTGACACTATGATCATGTCATCTCGATAAGTGACACTAGGATTATGTCATCTCGCTAAGTGACGCTATGATCATGTCATCTCGCTAAGTGACACTACGATCATGTCATCTCATTAAGTGACACCAGGATTATGTCATCTCGCTAAGTGACACCAGGATCATGTCATCTCGCTAAATGACACCAGGATTATGTCATCTCGCTAACTGACACCAGGATCGTGTCATCTCGCTAAGTGACACTACGATCATGTCATCTCATTAAGTGACACCAGGATTATGTCATCTCGCTAAGTGACACCAGGATCATGTCATCTCGCTAAATGACACCAGGATTATGTCATCTCGCTAAGTGACACTAGGATTATGTCATCTCCCTAACTGACACCAGGATCGTGTCATCTCGCTAAGTGACACTACGATCATGTCATCTCGCTAAGTGACACTAGGATTATGTCATCGCGCTAAGTGACACCAGGATTATGTCATCTCACTAAGTGACACTACGATCATGTCATCTCGATAAGTAACACAGGGATCATGTCATCTCGCTAAGTGACACTAGGATTATGTCATCTCCCTAACTGACACCAGGATCGTGTCATCTCGCTAAGTGACACTACGATCATGTCATCTCGCTAAGTGACACTAGGATTATGTCATCTCGCTAAGTGACACCAGGATTATGTCATCTGGATAATTAAAATGGGTGTCTAGTCATTTGAATGAGGTAACAAATGGATGTCCTGTACAGCACATTTGGCACTGACTGGATAATTAAAATGGGTCTGGTCATTTGAATGAGGTAACAAATGGATGTCCTGTACAGCACACACTTGGCATTGACTGGATAATTAAAATGGGTGTCTAGTCATTTGAATGAGGTAACAAATGGATGTCCTGTACAGCACACACTTGGCATTGACTGGATAATTAAAATGGGTGTCTAGTCATTTGAATGAGGTAACAAATGGATGTCCTGTACAGCACACACTTGGCATTGACTGGATAATTAAAATGGGTTTCTGGTCATTTGAATGAGGTAACAAATGGATGTCCTGTACAGCACACACTTGGCATTGACTGGATAATTAAAATGGGTGTCTGGTCATTTGAATGAGGTAACAAATGGATGTCCTGTACAGCACACACTTGGCATTGACTGGATAATTAAAATGGATGTCTGGTCATTTGAATGAGGTAACAAATGGATGTCCTGTACAGCACACACTTGGCATTGACTGGATAATTAAAATGGGTGTCTAGTCATTTGAATGAGGTAACAAATGGATGTCCTGTACAGCACACACTTGGCATTGACTGGATAATTAAAATGGGTGTCTAGTCATTTGAATGAGGTAACAAATGGATGTCCTGTACAACACACATGGCATTGACTGGATAATTAAAATGGGTGTCTGGTCATTTGAATGAGGTAACAAATGGATGTCCTGTACAACACACATGGCATTGACTGGATAATTAAAATGGGTGTCTAGTCATTTGAATGAGGTAACAAATGGATGTCCTGTACAACACACACCTGGCACACAGAAAACAACCCATGCAAACAAAACAGCTGGTCTGGCAAATTTCTGTAAAATAAATCCATGTACTCTGATAGGTACACAAATATATATGTACATGCCCAGGGCCTGACTAATGCACTGAGTTATGCCGCTGGTCAGGCATCTGCCTGGAAGATGCAGTGTAGCGTAAATGGATTTGTCCACACACAGTGACACCTCCCGTGAAACTGAAACTGAAAAATAAATGGGAAGCCAAGCTAAGAAGATCAAACACACACAGCAAAAAAAACAACAAAAAGCAAAACAAACGTAACCCATATCTGTAGACCACACCTTCAGTTATGGTGCAGCGTATATGGATTTGTCTGAACGCATTGGCGCCTCCTTGAGAAACTGAAACTGAAACTCACAGGATCCCAGCTGATAAGGTTCATTCTGGGCGCCCCCTCATCCACCACATCCTCCCCCTCCTCCTCCACCTCTCCTGCTGCTGATGATGACGATGTCTGACCAGAAGACACTTTGCTACCAGCGTCGTCCGTTGAAGCTGCTGCTGTTGTTGGTTTGGTGAAGGCCGTTGTCATTTCAATCCGCCTGCTGGCTGGCTGGGCTGACGATGACGATGACGATGATGACGATGATGATTGTGGTGGTGGTTGTGGTCGAGATGATCCACTGCTGTCTGCTGGCTTGCTGGAGATCTCTGTGGAGACACAGTGACACATGTGGCTGGAGATTAGTGATGCTGTCCCCAACAGCCTCACTCCTATCCAATAATATCAGCAATGATGTACATCTGTACAGCACGCTTTCTCTCGAAGAGCTCAATGCACTTTACATGAAAGACAAAGAACCAATAATATCAGCAATGATGTACATCTGTACGGCATGCTTTCTCTCTAAGAGCTCAAGGCAATTTACATGAAAGACAAAGAACCAATAATATCAGCAATGATGTACATCTGTACAGCATGCTTTCTCTCTGAGAGCTCAAGGCAATTTACATGAAAGACAAAGAACCAATAATATCAGCAATGATGTACATCTGTACGGCATGCTTTCTCTCTAAGAGCTCAAGGCAATTTACATGAAAGACAAAGAACCAATAATATCAGCAATGATGTACATCTGTACAGCACATTTTCTCTCTAAGAGCTCAATGCACTTTACATGAAAGACAAAGAACCTGAAGAAAACAACTTTTAAAAAAACACGAGCTCAGTATCAGTCAAATGAACTTAGACATGCCTCTGTTGTTGACCATTAATATACAAATCCTGACAGCAGGTAAAAAATAGAAAGTGTCCACACACACAGGTGGTAGAATGGTCAAGACGCTTAAAACTGTGGGTCTGGTGAAGGCCGCTGTCGTTTCAATCTAATGTGACGTGCCTTGAGCATTATCATATTTTAATAAAGGGCGCAACAGAAATAGGTAGCAACAGAAATAATTTTACTATTATCATACTCCCGAACACGGAATATGACTGCCTACATGGCGGGGTAAAAACGGTCATACACATAAAAGCCCACTTGTGTACATTTGAGTGAACATGGGAGTTGCAGCCCATGAATGAAGAAGAAGATGATTATCATTTTAAGCGTCTTGACCATTCTACCACCTGAAAGGTGCAAGAGAAATAAACTATCATTATCATTATCACAGAGAGTTTGCCACAGGGCAGAGAAGCATCGACCGCACACAGCTGAGATACAAAGATGTTTGCAAACGTGACATGAAGGCGCTTGAGATCAACACTGGGAGGACCTTGCAGATGACCACAACAGCTGGAGAAGCACTCTCAAGAATCAGCTACAGATTGGTGAGGACAAACTGTCAGCTGCTGCAGCAGAAAAGCGAGCTCGCAGAAAAGGGACGGCAGCCGACAGACCAGCATCAGCTTACACATGTGATCGCTGTGACAGAGACTGTCTCTCTCGCATTGGTCTCTAAAATGGTCTAACATCACTTACAGTGAAAAGACGTTAAACTAAAGAATGAATGTCTCTACAGTCACAGGCGACGCTGCTTGGTCCAAGCAGACAGCCCAGTTAGACATTACATGGGATATACTCTATCCATGGTCAGCCATGACCGAAGGAGGCCTACTACTACTATTATTATCATTATCATAAGCATCTTGACCATGCCACCACCCTGTCCAGCCAAGACTCACTGTGGTCAGTGGGGGTCACAGCCAGGTTCTCTCTGGACGTGGACCGGACACGAACCGCCAGGCCCCCACCCCCGTTCTCCTTCCCCCGGGACGCAGACGACAGCTGCACCGTGGTGGCCGATACTCTGGTGGACGCCAGGTCTCCGTTCTGCCGGGGTGTTGACGATGACTTCTCCTGTTCATCTGCACAATCAGACACAATGACACAAGTGATGAGGGATCTGAACACACTCAGTGTCATTATTTTTTCTTCTCCTCCCCCACCCGACTCCAACCACCTCGCTCAACACATTTTGTTGCCGTGTTTTGTTTAATGGTTGTTATAGGCCCAACACTCGGCTTATATCACAGACTGACATAAGTTTACATTTGGGCCAACAGCAAAGTGAGAGCTGTATTATCAGGAGGGGACTAAGAAAGGAAGAGACAGACAGAGAGAGAGCACAGAATGTGGAAAAGTACAAAATCTAAAATGGAGAGGGTGAGTGTATGAGTTATGACAAAGAGAAGAATAATTTACAACAAAAGAATGCAGAGAACAAAGACAAAAAGAAGACACTGGTTTGCAACAGGAGAATCCTTAGAAACTCAGAGGAGACAGGCACTTGAAACAGAGAATGCTATGAATCAAACAAGAGAAGACAGTGATCTGCAACATAATGCCAAGAATAAAGACAAAGAAAAGACAGTGGTTTGCAACAGGAGAATGCAAAGAACAAACACAAAGAGCGACAAAGTGTGAGGGGAACAGACAGAGATGTGGGAAAAGATATAAGCAAGCGCAACAGAGATGTCTGTGCAGATGTACAACAACAACATCTAGAGCACACGTGTGTAACAAACAGTAGAATCAGGCAGAATACCAGATGGCTGTGTTCTATACAGCCAGATGAAGTTAGGAAGTTGTGCATATTTTTTTCTGATCCTTTTTGCTCCTATATTTTGACAGGCCAAACCATGTGGAGCCTTTCAGTGGCTCCCTCCTCTTTCCCTTCTTTTCCACACACCCACACACAGCAAGGCTGAAAGACAGGGCGTTTTGCCAACACCTCTCACGGTTTGAAGGCACAGACTGGGAGATCACACACAGCACATCTCCACAATGGATAATAATAATAATAATAATGGATACTTATATAGCACACTATCCAGAAATCTGCTCTAGGTGCTTTACAAAAACGCTTTTGTTAACATAAAACATTACATCAATGTTACATACACACCAAAATGTGACTACACACACACACACACACACACACACACTGCATACATACATTTTAACATACATGTGTATCTAACAGCTACCCTAACACATACGCACACATAGGCAGGTACAAACTTACATAAACACACGCACACACAATACGCATTCATATACATGCATGTAGTTACGTACACACACACATAGTCAAGCACAGCTAACGCAAAGGAAGCGGACCTGCCACAATTGAACTTACTGCTGGGGAAAAGGTGGTTTTGAGACAAGATTTAACTCTCTCCATATGAACGGCAAAAGAGAAGACGTTAACAGCGTTTCACCCCAATTACCACCATCAAAATATTGCAAGCGGAAGGCTCTTATACTGAAGAGGTGAATGTTGACAAAGAATATCACAATTCTGACATGGAAGCTAAAGGTTGGGTCATTGAGACACCCACTGGACATCCGAGGGGTCTGTGTAGAGGAGAAGAGAGGGCTGGCTGTACTGAGTGAGTTGAAAGATGCGAGGGAATCCGAATGACGGAGGTTATCAGGGAGTTTGGATAGAACTGGATCTTACATAGAACTAGAAAATCTGCTCCTCAGTCTTTTGTAAAATTTTTCCTTTTTTTTTTTTTTTTTTTAAAGGGAAATCGAACATTTTCATCACCAGAGATGACTGGACTATTCCGAGTCCATCTTTATTTTGTTGTGTATGGAGTGTTTTATGCATCCGACTGTGTGTTCTTGTCCATTACTGATTATAATGTTCATATGTTGATTTGGTTTTTAATTAAGGGAAATCCTATGTTTTCATTGTCGGGGATGTCTGGACTATAACTGTGTTCATCCTTATTTTGTTGTGTCTGAGGTGTTTTCATGTATCTGACTGTGTTTTCTTGTCTGTTACTGATTCCATGTGTGTGTGTGTGTGTGTGTGTGTGTGTGTGTTTGGTTGGTTGGTTGGTTGGTTGGTTGGTTGGTGTTGCTGCTGCTGCTGCTGCTGCTGCTGTGTGTGTGTGTGTGTGTGTGTGTGTGTGTGTGTGTGTGTGTGTGTGTGTGTGTGTGTGTGTGTGTGTGTGTGTTTTGTTGTTGTTTTATGGGAAATCAGGGCATTTTCATTCACAGGGATGACTGTACTCTGCTGAGTCCACCCTTATTTCTTTGTGTGTGTGTGTCATGTCATGAAAATCAGCAGCAGCTTTTCCCTCCTGACAGTCATCGTTTCGGTTTTTTTAGAAAGCAATGCACGGTATTCAAAGAATAGTACTGGCAGTGTACACTGAGCTGTCTCCATCACGGAGACCGGGGTGTCCACCTAAATGAACGAGAAGAAAGAAAGAACAGGTTTTTTTGCTGTTGTTTTTGTTGTTTCTTCCGTGCTTGGGGTGAGTCTTGTCAAGGTCTTCAGTGTCGGCGGATTCATGGGGGACTGCCGTTACAAGGACTTGGTGGCGGTCTCCACTCTGGGAGGGACGCTCACTCAAGTCTGGCTCCGTGACTAAGCCATTACTGTTGTCAGTAAGGGGGCTTAGTCGGTGGTGTCCTAAGTTAGTTAAATCAGAACAGGCATCACTGAACACCACCGAAGTGACTCAGCAGCAGTGCAGGGTCTCCTCACACACAGAGACAAACACACACACACACACACACACACAAACACACACGCACAAACACACACACACACAGACAAACACACACGCACAAACACACACACACACACACACACAGAGACAAACACACACACACACACACAGACAAACACACAGACACACACACGCACACACATTCTTTTGAATGTATTTTTGACAATTTCAAGATGTTATCTGCTATTGCAGAAGGTTTGCTTACAGTTGTTAGATTTGTTTGATGTTAGTGTTTCCTTCTATATTGTGACCTATGTCTCCCCTTTTAATGTTTTATTTTTTCCAATTCTCTGTATCTTTCCCCACCACACCCACACACACACACACACACCATTCTTCACCCTCTGCCTTATACTGTTCCCACCACCACGCCCCCCCCTCCACTCCCCCCCTGCCTCCCCCCTTAACTCACTCAGTACGACCAGTCGTCTCTTCTCCTCTGCACAGACCCATCGGATGTCCAGTGGGTGTCTGAATGACCCAACCTTTAGCTTCCGTCGTCAGAATTGTGGTATTCTTTGTCAACATTCACCTCTTCAGTATAAGAGCCTTCCGCTTCCAATATTTTGATGATGGTAATTGGGGTGAAACGCTGTTAACGTCGTCTCTTTCGCTGTTCGTATGGAGAGAGTTAATATCACAACTGAAGACTACTACTACTACTACTACAAACACACACACACACACACACAGACAAACACACACACACACACACACACACACAGAGCTGTGCTGCTCTCCCAGCTGACCCACTTTACAGCCCTCCCAGGTGGTTCATGAATGGGGATCCTTGGTAGCTCAGTGGTGAGTACGTTTGTGATGTTGCTCTGCGTGTGTTGTCTCAGATGTCACACACACCTCCCAACACCAGCTTCATCACACGCACACCCATAGGACTACGTGTGTTGTCTCAGATGTCACACACACCTCCCGACACCAGCTTCATCACACGCACACCCATAGGACTGTCAGTCTGTGTCTGCCCAACATGCCACTCATCTTCATGGCTTATTGCACCTTGCTCCATCTTCAAGGTAAACTTTGCTGGCAACTGGACAGTTTCAGCTTTCTAAGGAGGCATCGTTCCGTTCAGATAAATCCATATACATCTGCTGGGGCTGCCTGACAGCAGTATAACCCAATAAGATAGTCAGGCCTGAGTGCATGCATATATAGACTTGTGTACCTGTCAGAGAGTTAAGCCAAACGCTCAGCTTATATCACAGATCAACATAAGTTTACATTTGGGCCAACAGCAAAGTGACAGCTGTATTATCAGTGGTTTCTCCAGTCAATGGGAAATCATTTACAGCTTAGTCTTTTGTGAAGGACTATGACTCTCAAACTAGGAGGCAAAATTGCACTGGCTCTTAGTGCTGCAGCCTTGGGGGCTAGTTGGCCTTTGGGAACCATCCCAACGCCGACTGTCCTAAAACCCTCTTGGCCGAGAGAGTGGGGATGTAACTCGGGCAAGACACTCTCCGCTATAATCAAATTCTAGCCCAAATAGTCGGAACAGCAGTTGCCTTCTCTGCTGTTCTGATGGTCATAGTCGAACACGACTGACTATCATATATATATATACCTGTCAGAGCTGATTTCCTTCTACATAATGTTGCCAGAGGACAACACTTGTTGCCGTGGGTTCTTTTTCAGTGTGCCAAGTGTGTGGTGTACACAGGACCTTGGTTTGTTCTCATATGAATGACTACACAACCAGCTTGATATTCCAGCCCAAGCTTAGGAGAAACTTCTGAAAGGGTGTGAGTGGGATTCGAACCCAGACCTCCATGGACACTGTGCTAGCAGATACACATGGGATCCATTCTGCCACTTTCTCCCTGATCACTGTGTGCTAGTGCATGCATTCACACACAGGGAAAAACTGATCACAACAAGGAAAAAGAAAAGCAAATGTCACACTGAGTTGCGTACACTGGGGGGAGGGGGGAGGAGGGGGGGGGTGAAGGGGAGCAAGACAGACAGACAGACAGACAGCCACTTGGTTCTTCTGATACAAAACGTACAAAACCACTAAGTTCTCTTTCATCATTTATTATCCACACCTGCACAACATGTATAAATATGTATGGCACACAGAGATTCTTTTCAAAGGCATATACCAAGATACACATTTGCACACCTGTGCAGAGATCTCATGCATACATGTACATTTGTGGACACACACACACACATAATCTCTCTCTCTCTCTCTCTCTCTCTCTCTCTCTCTCTATCTATCTAACAGTACACAAAGAAATAAACCCTGTACAATATATTCCTCGGTCCATAAAACTGCTTGACTGATGCAGAAAATTGTTCACAAAACAAAACTTTCAACTGCAGTCTTCTGCAGTGTGTTTTGCATTACAAAATCTTTAATAATTTTTTTTTCTAATTCATACCAGTAATGGCAAAACAAAACAAAAAAAACAACAACAAAAAAACAATCAAAACCAACAGTTTACACCCAAACTGGCTGTGAACAGAATGACCTAATGATATCAAAACTTCCATGCATAAAGTCAAAAGTCATGAGTGGCCGCCATTCACCAAATCCGCCGTGAGCCAAGAACATCTGTTAAAATCCACATCATGGGAACATGACACTGACATTGGACTTGATATATAAGTGCTGATTACGTACGTAGTGTTCATTTTTATCCAACAGAAATGAGAGAGAGATGAGGAGGGATAAGAAATAACAGGAGCACAGGTTTTCAGTTTCAGTTTCTCAATGTTCGGATAACACCATACATATATATACACTACACCACATTTGCTAGGCATTTTCCTGACCAGCAACATTACCTGACATGCTTGTCAGGCCTTGAGTGCATACATATACATGTATCTGTGTACCTATCAGAGTGGATTTCTTCAACAGAGGACAACTCTTATGCCGCCCTGGGTTCTTTTCCAGTGAGTGCTGCATACTGGACCCCAGTTTGTCATGTTAGTTATCTGAATGAGTAGGATGTTTGATTTGATTCTCCAGTCAAACCTGACAGAAATGGCGAGACCGGGATTCAAACCAAGATTCTCACGAACACTGTATTGGCAATCATCTCGGTGCACCTGGTGGGTAAAGGGTGGAGATTTTTCCGATCTCCCAGGTCAACATATGTGCAGACCTGCTAGTGCCTGAACCCCCTTCGTGTGTATGCGCATGCAGAAGATCAAAAATGCATGTTAAAGATCCTGCAATCCATGTCGGCATTCGGTGGATTATGGAAACAAGAACATACCCAGCATGCACACCCCCGAAAATGGAGTATGGCTGCCTACATGGCAGGGTAAATAAATAAAAATGGTCATACACGTAAAATGTTACATGTCTGTGTGAGTGTGTATGCGTGTGCGTCTGAAATCTGATTGAATGACACAGGAAACGAATGATGAGCGCCCAGTGGTAGCCGTCAGTCGGCTCTACCCAGGTAGGCAGCCTGTAAAGCGCTTAGAGCTTGGTCTCTGACCAAGGATAGGCGGTGTATAAGTATCCACATCAATCAATCAATCAATCATGTCTTAACCATTCTGCCACCCTGCTCCTTCGTACAAGGCCGAGGTGAGTGCGATGCGTCTTGTTTTGTGTTCAGTCAAGCAGTGGCCCACACAATGAAGGAACTGCCCTAGCTAATCAATAGTAGCTGACATCACAGACACTGGGACTTAGTCACCATGCGAGTGAGTGAGTGAGAGTGTGTATGTGTGTGTGTGTGTAGGGTGTGTGTGTGTGTGTAGGGTGTGTGTGTGTGTGTGTAGGGTGTGTGTGTGTGTGTGTGTGTGTGTGTATGTGTGTGTGTGTGTGTGTGTGTGTGTGTGTGTGCAAAGGGGAGAGAGAGTTAGAGAGAGAGAGTGAGTGTGTGTGTGTGTGTGTGTGTGTGTGTGTGTGTGTGTGTGTGTGTGTGTGTGTGTGTGCACAGGGGGAGAGAGAGTTTGAGAGAGAGAGAGAGAGTGTGTGTGTGTGTGTGTGTGTGTGTGCACAGGGGGAGAGAGAGTTTGAGAGAGAGAGAGAGAGAGAGAGAGAGAGAGTGTGTGTGTGTGTGTGTGTGTGTGTGTGTGTGTGTGTGTGTGTGTGTGTAAGTGTGGTTAGTCATTTTTGGGCGTGACTGTGTGTGAATGGGCAACTGCCAGAACAAGGAATCCATCTTTACTCTGAGAAATGCGCTGTTCCAATGACATTCATTATTATTACAACTTTGTGTGTGTGTGTGTTTTAACAATCCCACATAAACCTCTTCCCCTGCTCTCTTTAACACTGGCTCCAACAATCCACAACAGCTTTGTGCAGCTGTGACACACATGGCAGGAAACAGTGATAGCAGGTAGATGGATATGGATATCACTAAGAACTTAGAGTGATAGGGGGTAGATGGATATGTATCATTAAGAACTAAGTGATAGCAAGTAGATGGATATCACAGAGAACTTAAAAAGTGATAGCAGGTAGATGGACAAGGATATCACTAAGTACTTAGCGTGATAGGGGGTAAATGGATATATATGTAAGATCACTAAGAACAGTGATAGCAGGTAGATGGATATCACTAAGAACTTAGAGTGATAGGGGGTAGATGGATCAGGATATCACTAAGGAAATAAAGAGTTCTGTAGGTAGACAGATATCGATGTCACGAAGGTCGGAAATAGAGAGGTAAATGGATATGAATCAGTGGCAGATATGGATATATATCGCTAAGTTCTGGAAGGTAGATGGATATATAAATATCACTTTGGAAATAATATTTTTAAAAAAGATACATTTGGTAGACTGAATGGAATCACTAAGGTGAGTGAGGGGGTTGGGTGGGGGGGAGGGGCCAAAATGAGGCAATGGATCTATACTGACACTTCTCTTTTCTACTGTGTACTCCACATTTTCATTCTGTTCTGTCTGTTCATATCTTCAACTTCTATAATTATATGTGTCCCCAAGCAACGTTGAATCTGAAATCATATTCCACTGACGGATGTAATTCTTTGAGTGGGTGCACACGTAAGTTGATCGAACTTTAGGGAAAGATCCATTTCCTTTCCCTCAAGATTCTATACCTTTTCCCTTCCCTAAACCCTCCCCCCCCTCTTCTCTCTCTCTCTCTCTCCCTCCCTCCCTCCCTCCCAGTCTCACATGAACAGAAGTCTGCACATTCTGGTTTCAACACCATATGGTGGAACTTTCCTCTTAACTTTCCTCCAATAATGGCGTTTGTCACCGTCACGTGGTTCAGTTCTATTCCCCCCCAGCAGATGGGGAAGGGGGGTAACGCCAGACGGCGAGCGGAAAAAGCAAAACTAATTAACTCCCTCCCTCCTCTCTACTTCTCTTCCTTCCTTTTTTATTTTTTGTTTTTCTCCTCACCACACCACCACTCTGCATCACGTGCCTTTGTGGCCAATGTCGTAACGAGCACGAGGTCAGTTCCATGCATCCGGCCGCAGGGGAGTCAGAAAAAAAATAAAGGGAAACAACAACAACATATTGATAGTCAGTCGTGTCCGACGATGACCATCAGAACGGCAGAGAAGGCAACTGCTGTTCCGACTATTTGGGCTGAAATTTGATTATAGTGGAGAGTGTCCTGCCCAAGTACATCCCCACTCTCTCGGCCAAGAGGGTTTTAGGACAGTCGGCGTTGGGATGGTTCCCAAAAAGGCCAACTAGCCCACAAGGCTGCAGCACGAAGAACCAGTGCAATTTTGCCTCCTAGTTTGAGAGTCATAGTCTTCACAAAAGACTAAGCTGTAAATGATAATACAGCTCTCACTTTGCTGTTGGCCCAAATGTAAACTTCAACAACAACAAAACAACAACGACGATGGACTGGAAAACCATTCCAGAGACCCAGGCTTCCGACACACAACCGACAGACCTGGAGAAATCTGGCACAGTATTCTTAAGTTTATTATTGGCATGGTCATCTGTTAATTTGTGATTAACATCGTCATTCATGTTACAGTCCCTCCCAACCCCCTCCCAATCCCCAACCCCAAAAACTCAGCATTTGCAAGTTGTAAGGCGAACTAAGTGACAAAGCCTACACTGAAGTGAAACTAGGCTGTTTGCTGCCATCGGTACAGATTACTTCATCAGCTACACACACACACACACACACACACACACACACACACACACACACACACACACACACACACACACACACAGCCCCACAGTCCGACAATTGGGGACGTGTTCTGTCTGATCAGTCAGTTTTGCGGCACCATCTGTCGTGTCGTGATGCAAACAAGCCCTTAACATCAGTGCCAACTTTCCACAACCTCTGCATAACAAAAGTGGAAGTGTTTCGCCAGGTTCAGAACAACGCAGTTCCCTGTAGTCTCTGGGGGCCTCTTGCGTCAGTTCTCACGGCGAAGGAAGAAATAAAAACGAGGCGCTAACTTTTCACATGCATGTAACGAAAGGCTGTTGAGAAGTGCACTTATTATCAGACACATCAACGCCTTGGTGGTTTACCCCCGCCCCCGCACACCCCCCCCCCCCTCCCCACCACCCCTCCCTCCTCGCGCCTTCTGCATCGTCTCAGGCTCCCTTCCCCTCCCCCCAGAACCCCCGCCCCCCTCCTGTTCCCGCCCCCTCCCCTCACACCCACCACTTTCCACACTGTTCCCCCTCTTCTTTGCCACAACACGTGAAACATGTTTTCAAACAGCCCGTCTGCTTTCTGGTCCTCCTCCAGATCCGTTTTTCTAAGTGCCCTACCCCTCCCCTCCCCTCCATCCCACTCCCCACCGCTACCCACCACCACCCTCATCCCTCTGAATGTGCACCCTCCTGAAACCCTCTATGCTGCCTTTTTTTTTTCTTTCTTTCTTTTTTTTTTTTTTTTTTTTTTTTTTAAATAACCCTGAAACTCTGTTCCCCTTCTGTATTGAATCTTTTCCCTCGATGCTTTGAGTCTCTGTGCTGCAACTCTTTGCAACAGCTGCATGTCTTCCCTTAGATGCCGAGAGAGTGGGGGATGTTACTCGGGGCAAGACACTCTCCACTTCAATCAAATTCCAACTCAGACAGTTAAGACAGCAGTTGCCTCCTCTGCCGCTCTGATGGTCATAGTACACGACTGAGACAATTTCTGCACTATAAGAGTGCAACGGCCTACACAATTTTTTTTTTTTTTTAATGTTATGGGTATATTTGTAATACTCTCGCTTCTACCGAGTGCAAAATAATGCAGAAATTCTAATCTGATGTCGTTAAACTTTAAAATCTTTCACTTATAGATCCATCAGAGCTAAGAGTTCTTCGACTCCTGACCTATCTAACCATACAATAGCCGAGTGGTTAAAGCGTTGGACTGTCAATCTGAGGGTCTCGGGTTCGAATCACGGTAACGGCGCCTGGTGTGTAAAGGGTGGAGATTTTTACGATCTCCCAGGTCAACATATGTGCAGACCTGCTAGTGCCTGAACCCCCTTCGTGTGTATACGGCACGCAGAAGATCAAATACGCACGTTAAAGATCCTGTAACCCATGACAGTGTTCGGTGGGTTATGGAGACACGAAAATACCCAGCATGCATGAACCACGACAGAGTCATCGGCAAGTCGATGTTGGTCGTCTAACGGGAAGAAGATAGTGAGGGGACTCTTCGCGCCGTCTCCTCTTCCGTCAAGATCAGCACTCTTATGTTATAAATGTATTCACAAAACTGCCCCTTCCTATCTCTGTGGCTGCCTTCACCTCTACACTCCATCTCGCTCACTACGATCGGCTTCGGATCCACTCTGTTTACGCATACCCAGATTCAAACACTCGACTGTTGGCCGCCGTTCTTTCTCTGTCTCTGGACCTTGCGATTGGAATGAACTTCCTCTTTCGCTTCGTCAAGTCTCCACTCTCAGCTCTTTCAAGTCTGGCCTTAAAACCCACCTCTTCCCAAAATAGCCTCCCTTGCCTGCCCTTCCTTGTCTTTAGTTTCTACAGTTTTAGAGTTATGCATGCGTGTGAACGACTGGTGCGAAAGCACTTTGATTTGTCTCTGCACAAGATTCAGCGCTATATAAATACCATTATTATTATTATTATTATAGAACTGATGATGGACGACACGCCTGACCGTGCTGCCGAGTCTGCACCCTGTTGAAAACACTGACTGTTCAATCTCTCACTTCACGCACTACGATAACCTGTGCCAAGTTTTCGCCTTCACTGACTTCGCGAAGATCACATATAATATGTACAATATACTTTTTTGCAACCAGACCAAAAAATGAAATAAGCACACACACACACACACACACACACACACACACACACACACACACACACAGATCTAAAGAGACAGACAGAGACACAGAGACAGAGTGATGATAGGCTAAATTCCTAAAAAAAAAAAAATAAATAAAAAATAAAAAGAATTATGCTTCACTCGAGTGTTAATGTCCATCCAGTTTTACATTTCAAAAATTAACAAGGGCAAAGAAATACTAACAGTCATCTTCCATTGCCAAGGTACGTGACACCCCCCACTCCCCCCACCCCCACCCCCCCACCCCCTCTCTCTCTCTCTCTATCACACACACACACACACACACACACACACACAACTGTATCGACCTGAAAGTTTTAACAACAATAACAACAACACCCACTATCCTGAACACAGTTTTCGACGTTACAATCCGTTGAAATGGCACAAAGGGATGACCGAGATCGCATACATGCACACAGACTGTTCCGATGGTAGCAGTGGCTCTCAAAGAGTCCCTCGAGTGTCACTTGAATGCTGAACAGTGTCCACTTGGTGACTCACACGCACGTCGTTGTTCTAATGGCAATAGTACTTGCACAAAGTACTTCCTCAATTTGTTCCACTCCGCACACAACACAGCTTGATCAGCAGCTGTGTATCAATCAAGTCACTCTGTCATTCTGTCTCATTTCTGCAGTCACTGTGCATTCTGATGCTGTTTCCACGTTTCGTTTACTGGGTCGTTTGACGTTCGCGTCAACATTCACATGAAACGTCAACTGTGTAAAGTGTTAACACGTCTTTTGCATTTCCATCTACACTTCACTGTAAACCTTTAACACGTCGTATGCACTCCCTCTGCATTTAACTGTGTAAACCTTTTATCACGTTTCATGCATTCCTTCTACACTTCACTGTGTAAACCTCTGTGTAAACCTTTAACACGTCTTATGCATTCCATTTACATCTGTGTAAACCTTAAGCACGTCTTCTGCATTCTCTCTGTATTTCAGAGTAAACCTTTAACACATGCATGCAACCAATTACTGTCACTTGCACATTATTGCAAATTATCTATCCATAAGAGATAAGAATGACAATCAGCTGAGCTCCTCTGAGGGATTTCTGAACATGCAGGTTAAAGAAAGACAGAAATATGTATATTTAAAAAATAAAAAAAAAGAAAGAGCAAAAAATAAAAATAAAAATCTGGTATCCGCACTGATGATGACCATGGTGACTTCTTTGCACAGTAACGTAATTTTTTTTTACCGACAATCCACACGTCTGTAAGGTGTCCACACAGCGTCAGCCTTGTAGTGTATGGCTTTGCACAAACTGCAGTGGTGTTTACACTGTCCATTTTGTAGTGATAATCCAGGCGTTCACAAGGTGTCAGCCTTGTAGTGATAATCCAGGTGTTCACAAGGTGTCCGCCTTGTAGTGATAATCCAGGTGTTCACAAGGTGTCAGCCTTGTAGTGATAATCCAGGTGTTCACAAGGTGTCAGCCTTGTAGTGATAATCCAGGTGTTCACAAGGTGTCAGCCTTGTAGTGATAATCCAGGCGTTCACAAGGTGTCAGCCTTGTAGTGATAATCCAGGTGTTCACAAGGTGTCCGCCTTGTAGTGATAATCCAGGCGTTCACAAGGTGTCAGCCTTGTAGTGATAATCCAGGCGTTCACAAGGTGTCAGCCTTGTAGTGATAATCCAGGTGTTCACAAGGTGTCAGCCTTGTAGTGATAATCCAGGCGTTCACAAGGTGTCCGCCTTGTAGTGATAATCCAGGTGTTCACAAGGTGTCCGCCTTGTAGTGATAATCCAGGTGTTCACAAGGTGTCCGCCTTGTAGTGATAATCCAGGCGTTCACAAGGTGTCAGCCTTGTAGTGATAATCCAGGTGTTCACAAGGTGTCAGCCTTGTAGTGATAATCCAGGCGTTCACAAGGTGTCAGCCTTGTAGTGATAATCCAGGTTCAGAAGGCCTTGAAGTGATAATCCAGGTGTACACAAGGTGTCAGTCAGTCCAGGTGTTCACAAGGTGTCGGTGTTCACAAGGTGTCGGCCTTGTAGTGTCCCACCTGCAGTCTGTCCAGCAGGGCCAGGTCAATCTCCCCCTCACACACGTCCAGCTGCTCAAACACGTCGTTCAGAGAGGCCAGCTTGTCGCTGTCCAGGCTGCCGTCAGTGGTGATGCTGCTGACGTCATCACCTCGACTGCTGCCCACACTCATCGCTACCGAGTCCAGGTCGCTGACGTGACGCGACGTGGCGTCCGACGTGGTGGAATAAGCACTGTCCGACAAGGACCTGGTGACGTTGGTGTGGTCGGTCAACACGACAATGTGCTGTTGTTGTTTGAAAGAGGAGGAGGGTTTGGGTGGAGGGAGAGGGGAGTTTTTGATCCAGGACACATGCATGTCACTCGGCCCAGTCCCGTGCCAGTCGTCCACAGCCTTCTCGGCACGTGCAGCACACGTGGCTGGTGACTCCGACAGCTTGCCCAGCCTGTGGCGGACGCGGAAAATCTTGCGGCCATTCAGCTTGGAGTTGTGCTGCTTCTTCAAGAAACGTTTGAAGCGAATGACGGGCAGGTGATCCTCCACGAATGGACACACGTGGCTCTGGCGTTTCTCTAAAGTCTCTTGTGTGAAGGAATGGTAGAGGTCACCACAAGAGGTGGGTTCTGTCTCCTCCACACTGACTGCGTCACCATCACGCCCAGCAGTCAAACGACATCATCTCCTCCATCAGCACCTGCTCGGTAGTTTTGCACTGTGAGCTGAAGTCGTTCAAAAGTTTCTGGAACAAGAGAACGTTGTCCTCAATCCATTTGGCCCTCTTGGAAGCTTCGTGTTGAAAAACTGGGGTCAGGTTTCTCCGTGTCAAGCTCCGATTTTGTGAAGACCCCGCCACCTTCAAACGAGTCGTCAATTCTGTTTGGCTTGTCTTGGCCGTTTGTGATGATTGTACCATCTTTGAACGAGCTGTTAATTCTGCTCGTCCTCTGATCTCGGTTGTCTCTGAAGACGATGCCAGCTTAGAACGAGCTGTCAATTCTGTCTGCTTCTTGACCTCAGCTGTTTGGGAAGACTGCACCGTTTTCGAAAGAGCTGTTAATTCGGTCTGTCTTCTAGCCACAGTTGTTTGTGAAGCTGTTGCCAACTTAGAACGAGCTGTCAATTCTGTCTCCTTTTTGTCCTCAGCTGTTCGTGAAGATTGTACCGTCTTCAAACGAGCTGAGGATTCTGCTTGTTTTCTGACCTCTTCATGTGAAGATTCTGTTGGCTTGAAGCGAGCTGTCAATTCTGCTTGCTGTTTGACCTCAGCTGTCTGGTGGGAATATTCTGCCAGTCTGATATGACTCGTCAAGTCTGCGCTGTGTTTGACCTCCACTGTCTGTGACTGTTCGGCCAGCATGAAACGAGCTGACGGTTCTGCCTGCTTTCTAACCTCGGCTGTCGCTGACGTAGAGTACCAGGACCCCTCACTGACGTCAGAGGGGGCGGGGCTGCTGCAGGCAGAGTGACGTGACTCGGACACGTCGTCAGCGAAAGTAAGAGTCCTGAAGGGTGTGGAGTTCGAAGGACGCGTCACTGAAACTAGACAGCCTGTCGCTCAGGTCCTGCAGAAGGTGCACAGAGGACGTGAGGGGTCCGTCCTCAGCAGGAGAGACGTGCGTCACGTGCTGGTCACTGTCCCCACAGCCTGATCTCCGGCACCTGCTGTCTGGGGGTAGACTGGGGCAGGCTGCAGTGAAACGTGCTCCTGTAGCTGCTGACACTGGTGGTCGTGGTGTCCGCCTCATCCGCCGTCTCGCTCTCATCATCTGCCTCCACGATCGTCTCCTGAATGCAGGAGCGAAGGCGACTGGCCCTGAACTCGGAGGTGACCAGGTCAGTCCTGTAGTGTGAGGATGGACGGTCAGACGTGGACTGGCCCTGAAGCCCACAGACGAATTCGTTGAAGGAGTCCACATTGTCGTAATCTTCCCTTTCATTGTCGCTGTTCAGGTACTCAATTTCACTATGACTGTTGTAGTGACTGCTTTCAGTTGAACTGACGGAGGTGTAGTTGCCGTCACTGTCTTCCTGTTCGGAGGAGGAGGCGGGTGGCTGCCACGCTATACTTTGGAAAGAAGACAGCGGTGAGTTGTAATCCTGATCCCTGAACCCGCTTCTCCCACTCCCTTCTCCGTCTCCACCAGCAGAAAACGTGTTCCCCCAGGCTGACACAATCTGGCTCACTCGGCCGTGACGAAATGAAGCTTCCTGTCTGGTTTCCGACGCCAGTGATCCGTGACTGGAAACATGATCCGCGTTCCATTCCCCGGGGTCGGTGTCTCGTCCGTCAAACGATGAAAAAGCTGACCTTGAAACCTGAGCGGTGTGTCGCTGCCACTGGGTTGTCTGCGAGGTAAATGACACGTTCCCCGAGTCCTGAACAAGGCTGCCCCTGTCATCAGCACGGGACACCCTGGGGAGCGACGCCTCAGCGTGGTCCGTGTACCACGACACCTCTCCACACACCTGTGAATCTGACGTGTTCAGCGTGTCGTCTGAAGACAGGAATGACAGCTGCTGCTGCAGACTGTCCAACAGACTGAAACTGGCACTAGGGCTGTTGTTCTGACCGCTCCCTGCCATCACTGACGTCTTTCTTCCTTCCCTGCACGGGTCCTCTGGCGTGGACAGCGTGGAAGACAACCACACGTGTGTGTACCTGCAGGTGTCAGCAGGTGCGATGACCACTGGCCTGTGGGCGCTGTTTGTTGGGGCTGGAAATGAAGCGTCAAGGAGGGGGTGGCTTTGTCCCTGCCCTCTGCACTGGTCCGGAAAGAGCAGCGCCTGTTGCTGGGTGGGCTTAGTGTCAGTCCTCTGCTCCTCTCTCCCGCTCTGCTGCCCTCCCTCTCTGGCTGTGGCCGTGCCGCTGACAAACGAGTCCTCGCCTCCCCGGCCTTCACAATGGTCCTTTGTGACGTCAGTTGAGGCCCCTACTTCTCGCACGGGCGGGAGTAGGAATTCCGCGCTGTGATCCGCAAGTCTGATGTCTTTGTGATGAGGGGCGTGTTGCGCGTGGTGGGGATGACCCACTTTCCCGGCTGGTGTGTTTTGGGGCGAGGGGCGTTCCCTCTCACCCAGTGAACTCACGAGGCCGTGACGCGTGGGGGTTTCCAGGCAGCGCGTGAAGCAAACCCCCCACCAGTGGTGGTGGTGGTGACGACGGCTGTGCGCTGACGGCTGGCTGAGCAGCGCCTGTTTGTTGACAGGCCTCGGGAAGGGCGGGGGCTGAACCACGGCGGGTAAGTGCGGGGGTGGTGGTGGTGGTGGTGGTGGTGGTGGAGATGCGGTGGTGGTGGTGGTGGTGATGGGGGAGCGAGCAATTAACAGCGTGGATGAAGCGAGGACTATATTCGTTAGGACAACAGCTGCTGCAGGTCTGTTGACAGGAAGTGGAGGGGGGGAAGCAGGTTGTGACTGCTGCTGGGGAGTGAGCGGCACTTTGTCCCCGCTCTTTGTCCTCTCTCTCTGTCTTCTCCTCGTGTCTCTGCACTTTGTCCTCTCTCTCTGTCTTCTCCTCGTGTCTCTGCTCTTTGTCCTCTCTCTCTGTCTTCTCTTCGTGTCTCTGCTCTTTGTCCTCTCTCTCTGTCTTCTCCTCGTGTCTCTGCTCTTTGTTCTCTCTCTCTGTCTTCTCCTCGTCACGTGCTTTGTCCTCTCTCTCTGTCTTCTCCTCGTCACGTGCTTTGTCCTCTCTCTCTGTCTTCTCCTCGTCACGCGCTCTGTCTTCCCTTCCTGTCAACACGCTACACCCTTTGGGGGGTGGACCCACATGACATGAAAAGACACGGCTGACGCCGTCTTGGCTGGTCACAGCACGATAAGCAAAGGTAGTGTTTCCAACCCTCTTTGCGGCACTGTCAATAGTTGCTCTGTTGTCAATGAGTTTGTCTGTCTGTGAACTACCACCAGTTACACTGTTGTCAATGATCCTGTCTGTCTGTGAACTACCACCAGTTACACTGTTGTCAATGATCCTACCTGTTTGTGAACTGTCACCAGTTACACTGCAGTCAATGCTCCTGCCTGTTTGTGAACTACCACCAGTTACACTGTTGTCAATGATCCTGCCTGTTTGTGAACTACCACCAGTTACACTGCAGTCAATGACCCTGCCTGTCTGTGAACTACCACCAGTTACACTGCTGTCAATGACCCTGCCTGTCTGTGAACTACCACCAGTTACACTGCAGTCAATGACCCTGCCTGTCTGGTGTGACGACACAAAAGGAGAGTGTACCACAGGGGTTACGGCACCACCACCACCACCACCACCACTGACCGTGTCTGCCCACGTGGTCCTGTCCAGCTGTACACACGAGGCTGAGCGAGTCCGGCCCTCGCCAGCTCTCTCACACTTGCACACACTGCCTTTCCCTCCACTGGCTCCGGAACCGAGACCTGCACAGTTTTTACCCACTGAGCACAAAGTGAGTTTGCCCCCACCACGCCGCCCCGCCTTGTTTTCCTCTTCGCCCGCGACAGGGGGGCAGCAAGCAGGCTCCTCGCCCTCGGCGGAAAAAACGGGGGAAGATATTGCGATGCCACCGTTTGCCTTCTCACTGCCGCCAGATGCCAGACGGTGCTGCTGCTGCTGCTGCTGCTGCTGCTGCTGCCCTCCACGCCCTCGCGGGAGGTGGTGGTGGTAGTGGTGATGGTGGTGGGTGGTGGTGGGGTGGGTAGGGTGGAGGGCGCCACTCCTCCTCCTCCCCCCCTCTCCTCCTCCCTCCTGCGTCACAGTCTCTGGTGGTGATGGTTTCCGGACAGCGGCGGCGGCGCCCTGAGAGACAGTGACACACACTGCCGCCCGCTCTTCCCTCTGCTTTCCCACGTCCTCCACAACAACGCTGTTCGATCTTTGTTCCACTTGGGTCCAGTGGTTCCCACCTCCGCTGCCGGGGATCTTGACCACGGGGCCCTGTTCCAACCGCTGCACCCACCGTGTGACCGGGTGGGCCGGGTCAGAAGCGGGTGGGAGCTGTAGTAGTAACAGCTGGGCGGGCTGTTGCTGTGTGTTGGGTACACGACCTTCACAGGTCAAAAGCAGAGAGGGAGGGGGAGGTGGGGTGGGAGTGGTGAGGGGGGAGTGCAGCGGCGACTGCGCGAGTCCGGCTGATGGCAGAGAAACGTTTTGTATCCGCTGGTCTGTGACTGCTGGCAGCTGCTGGCTGGGGCTGATGTCTCTTTGTGCAGGGGTGAACTGTTTGATGTCTCTTTGTGCAGGGGTGAACTGTTTGATGTCTCTTTGTGCAGGGGTGAACTGTTCGATGTCTCTTTGTGCAGGGGTGAACTCTTCGAGGTCTCTTTGTGCAGGGGTGAACTCTTCGAGGTCTCTCTGTGCAGGGGTGAACTGTCTGTTGTCTTTCAGAGCAGAGGTGCACCCCGGAGTGTATTCGTCCCACACCGCCCCCTCTGTCGCCCCCTTGGCGTGGGGATCAGTCACTGTGTCCCTCTGTCCCAACCCTGTCCCTTCTTCCTCTGTCTGCCGGGCCGTCAGTGTGCACGTGCGGGGCGGGGCCTCACCTGGGGAAGGGGACGGGGGATCTCCGGAGACGGCTCCGGCGGGGTGTTTCAAGAAGCGTGCGGCGGGGTCAAAGGGGGCGCACCTGGGGCGGCGGTCTGTCACGAGGCTCCGCTCCTCGCTGCCGGGAAGCACGTGCTCCTTGTCCGCCCTGCACACAGCGCTGCCGTGCGACAGCCCCCACTCACTGCCGGCCCCGTCACTGTCCAGCGGGTCCAGGTCCGCTTCGCTGTCGCACGTCAGTTCGTGGAAGGCGCTGGAGCTTCCCAAGGACCTCAGGGACCCGGTCTCCGCGGCGTCCTCCACGCCCGTGACACAACCCTCGTCCGTGTGCACGCCACACCCGCCGTCCGCGTGACTGCCGCTGAGGGACACCCCGCTCTCCGACAGCCAGCAGTCCCGCGGGGCGGAGAGCGGTCCCCGGGACACGTCTCCGCAGCTGCTGGCTCTCCGGGCCGGGCTGCACGTGCTGTTCGAGGAGCTGAAGACCCCCGTGCGGGACAGCTCCTTCATGGAGGAGGTGCTGGTGGTCCTGTGGAGGGACGCCCCAGTCCCGGCTCCGCAGCACAGGGTGAGACGCTGCGGGTGGCCGTGCACGTTGGGGTACGACCCGGACCCGATCAGCGTGGTTCGAATCCCGCCGATGTAGTGGATGTGGCGGGGCTGGGGATGGCGCCGGGGCCAACGCGGGGACATGGGGCGGTGGGGGGAGGGGGAGAGGGCCCTGTGGGGGGAGGGGGAGAGGGGACGGCGGGGGGACAGGAGTAACGGCATGCTGCGGCTTAGCCGCTGGGACTGGTCCACTGTCGCCAACCTCTTCATGGTTCACCTGACAACGCGGGCGCCACACAGAGTTTGCTGCTGCTGCTGCTGCTGATGATGATGATGACGCTGTTGGGCAGAACGACTGTCACTTATGTACCCAGCTCTTTACTGCATCTACCAAGTCAGTTTCCGGTCTTCTTTCATTTTCTGCAGTGAGAAGTCCTCGTCCTTGATGCAGAAAAAGAAAATTGACGAAGCAAACACTTGTCGACTTCACACGAGCACACAGACAGTACACAACACAACGCGAGAAATGCACAGCCACCTCTGCAGCATTAGCACTGGTGCCAGAAAACTGATGCCAGAAAATCAGTGCAACACCTCAGTGAGGGGGGGAAAGAGAGAAAGAGCCGGATCACGGACACTGACGTCAACGTGCAGTCAGGTGGTTTTCTGGGAAATGGCAGCTGACTGGAAAACGAGGGGGGACGGGGGGTGGGGGGGAGACGGGGGGTAGCCGGATATTCCCGTGGCTCACACTGACACACACGTGGTGAAAGACAGGCAGGTGGGGGGGGCGGGGGGGGGAGGGGGTAAAGAGGCCACTTCAGATTAACCCCACGTGCTCACGTGTATTTATTTATTTACTTATTTGTG
>NC_134883.1:48406900-48441900 GCF_041734735.1 Babylonia areolata
TCTCCCTCCCCCACATCCCCACCTGACGTCCCTGTCATGGCAGTCATTGTTATGTGTTTCTGTGTCTCTCCCTCCCCCACATCCCCACCTGACGTCCCTGTCATGGCAGTCATTGTTATGTGTTTCTGTGTCTCTCCCTCCCCCACATCCCCACCTGACGTCCCTGTCATGGCAGTCATTGTTATGTGTTTCTGTTTCTCTCCCTCCCCCACATCCCCACCTGACGTCCCTGTCATGGCAGTCATTGTTATGTGTTTCTGTGTCTCTTCCTCCCCCACATCCCCACCTGACGTCCCTGTCATGGCAGTCATTGTTATGTGTTTCTGTGTCTCTCCCTCCCCCACATCCCCACCTGACGTCCCTGTCATGGCAGTCATTGTTATGTGTTTCTGTCTCTCCCTCCCCCACATCCCCACCTGACGTCCCTGTCATGGCAGTCATTGTTATGTGTTTCTGTGTCTCTCCCTCCCCCACATCCCCACCTGACGTCCCTGTCATGGCAGTCATTGTTATGTGTTTCTGTGTCTCTCCCTCCCCCACATCCCCACCTGACGTCCCTGTCATGCCAGTCATTGTCATGTGTTTCTGTGTCTCTCCCTCCCCCATATCCCCACCTGACGTCCCTGTCATGCCAGTCATTGTTATGTGTTTCTGTGTCTCTCCCTCCCCCACATCCCCACCTGACGTCCTTGTCATGGCAGTCATTGTTATGTGTTTCTGTGTCTCTCCCTCCCCCACATCCCCACCTGACGTCCCTGTCATGGCAGTCATTGTTATGTGTTTCTGTGTCTCTCCTTCCCCAACATCCCCACCTGACGTCCCTGTCATGGCAGTCATTGTTATGTGTTTCTGTGTCTCTCCCTCCCCCACATCCCCACATCCCCACCTGACGTCCCTGTCATGGCAGTCATTGTTATGTGTTTCTGTGTCTCTCCCTCCCCCACATCCCCACCCCACCTGACGTCCCTGTCATGACAGTCATTGTTATGTGTTTCTGTGTCTCTCCCTCCCCCACATCCCCACCTGACGTCCCTGTCATGGCAGTCATTGTTATGTGTTTCTGTGTCTCTCCCTCCCCCACATCCCCACATCCCCACCTGACGTCCCTGTCATGGCAGTCATTGTTATGTGTTTCTGTGTCTCTCCCTCCCCCACATCCCCACCTGACGTCCCTGTCATGGCAGTCATTGTTATGTGTTTATGTGTCTCTCCCTCCCCCACATCCCCACCTGACGTCAATGTCATGGCAGTCATTGTTATGTGTTTCTGTGTCTCTCCCTCCCCCACATCCCCACCTGACGTCCCTGTCATGGCAGTCATTGTTATGTGTTTCTGTGTCTCTCCCTCCACCACATCCCCACCCCATCTGACGTCCCTGTCATGGCAGTCATTGTCATGTGTTTCTGTGTCTCTCCCTCCCCCACATCCCAACATCCCCATCTGACGTCAATGTCATGACAGTCATTGTCACGTGTTTCTGTGTCTCTCCCTCCCCCACATCCCCACCTGACGTCCCTGTCATGACAGTCATTGTCATGTGTTTCTGTGTCTCTCCCTCCCCCACATCCCCACCTGATGTCAATGTCATGGCAGTCATTGTTATGTGTTTCTGTGTCTCTCCCTCCCCCACATCCCCACCTGACGTCCATGTCATGTCAGTCATTGTTATGTGTTTCTGTGTCTCTCCCTCCTCCACATCCCCACCTGACGTCACTGTCATGGCAGTCATTGTTATGTGTTTCTGTGTCTCTCCCTCCCCCACATCCCCACCTGACGTCAATGTCATGGCAGTCATTGTCATGTGTTTCCGTGTCTCTCCATCCCCCACATCCCCACCTGACGTCCCTGTCATGGCAGTCATTGTTATGTGTTTCTGTGTCTCTCCCTCCCCCACATCCCCACCTGACGTCCCTGTCATGGCAGTCATTGTCATGTGTTTCTGTGTCTCTCCCTCCCCCACATCCCCACCCCACCTGACGTCCCTGTCATGACAGTCATTGTTATGTGTTTCTGTGTCTCTCCCTCCCCCACATCCCCACCTGACGTCCCTGTCATGGCAGTCATTGTCATGTGTTTCTGTGTCTCTCCTTCCCCAACATCCCCACCTGACGTCCCTGTCATGGCAGTCATTGTCATGTGTTTCTGTGTCTCTCCCTCCCCCACATCCCCACCTGACGTCCCTGTCATGGCAGTCATTGTCATGTGTTTCTGTGTCTCTCCTTCCCCAACATCCCCACCTGACGTCCCTGTCATGGCAGTCATTGTCATGTGTTTCTGTGTCTCTCCTTCCCCAACATCCCCACCTGACGTCCCTGTCATGGCAGTCATTGTCATGTGTTTCTGTGTCTCTCCCTCCCCCACATCCCCACCTGACGTCCCTGTCATGGCAGTCATTGTCATGTGTTTCTGTGTCTCTCCTTCCCCAACATCCCCACCTGACGTCCCTGTCATGGCAGTCATTGTTATGTGTTTCTGTGTCTCTCCCTCCCCCACATCCCCACGTGACGTCCCTGTCATGGCAGTCATTGTCATGTTTCTGTGTCTCTCCCTCCCCCACATCCCCACCCCACCTGACGTCCCTGTCATGTCAGTCATTGTCATGTGTTTCTGTGTCTCTCCCTCCCCCACATCCCCACCTGATGTCCCTGTCATGGCAGTCATTGTCATGTGTTTCTGTGTCTCTCCATCCCCCACATCCCCATCTGACGTCCCTGTCATGCCAGTCATTGTCATGTGTTTCTGTGTCTCTCCCTCCCCCACATCCCCACCTGACGTCCCTGTCATGGCAGTCATTGTTATGTGTTTCTGTGTCTCTCCCTCCCCCACATCCCCACCTGACGTCCCTGTCATGGCAGTCATTGTTATGTGTTTCTGTGTCTCTCCCTCCCCCACATCCCCATCTGACGTCCCTGTCATGGCAGTCATTGTTATGTGTTTCTGTGTCTCTCCCTCCCCCACATCCCCACCCCACCTGACGTCCCTGTCATGGCAGTCATTGTTATGTGTTTCTGTGTCTCTCCCTCCCCCACATCCCCACCTGACGTCCCTGTCATGGCAGTCATTGTTATGTGTTTCTGTGTCTCTCCCTCCCCCACATCCCCACCTGACGTCCCTGTCATGGCAGTCATTGTTATGTGTTCTGTGTCTCTCCCTCCTCCACATCCCCACCTGACTTCCCTGTCATGGCAGTCATTGTTATGTGTTTCTGTGTCTCTCCCTCCCCCACATCCCCACCCCACCTGACGTCCCTGTCATGTCAGTCATTGTTATGTGTTTCTGTGTCTCTCCCTCCCCCACATCCCCACTTGACGTCCCTGTCATGGCAGTCATTGTTATGTGTTTCTGTGTCTCTCCATCCCCCACATCCCCACCTGACGTCCCTGTCATGGCAGTCATTGTTATGTGTTTCTGTGTCTCTCCCTCCCCCACATCCCCACCTGACGTCCATGTCATGGCAGTCATTGTTATGTGTTTCTGTGTCTCTCCCTCCCCCACATCCCCACCTGACGTCCCTGTCATGGCAGTCATTGTTATGTGTTTCTGTGTCTCTCCCTCCCCCACATCCCCACCTGACGTCCCTGTCATGGCAGTCATTGTTATGTGTTTCTGTGTCTCTCCCTCCCCCACATCCCCACCCCACCTGACGTCCCTGTCATGTCAGTCATTGTTATGTGTTTCTGTGTCTCTCCCTCCCCCACATCCCCACCTGACGTCCCTGTCATGGCAGTCATTGTTATGTGTTTCTGTGTCTCTCCCTCCCCCACATCCCCACCTGACGTCCCTGTCATGTCAGTCATTGTTATGTGTTTCTGTGTCTCTCCCTCCCCCACATCCCCACCTGACGTCCCTGTCATGCCAGTCATTGTTATGTGTTTCTGTGTCTCTCCCTCCCCCACATCCCCACCTGACGTCCCTGTCATGGCAGTCATTGTCATGTGTTTCTGTGTCTCTCCCTCCCACACATCCCCACCTGACGTCCCTGTCATGGCAGTCATTGTTATGTGTTTCTGTGTCTCTCCCTCCTCCACATCCCCACCTGACTTCCCTGTCATGGCAGTCATTGTTATGTGTTTCTGTGTCTCTCCCTCCCCCACATCCCCACCCCACATGACGTCCCTGTCATGTCAGTCATTGTTATGTGTTTCTGTGTCTCTCCCTCCCCCACATCCCCACCTGACGTCCCTGTCATGGCAGTCATTGTCATGTGTTTCTGTGTCTCTCCATCCTCCACATCCCCATCTGACGTCCCTGTCATGGCAGTCATTGTTATGTGTTTCTGTGTCTCTCCCTCCCCCACATCCCCACCCCACCTGACGTCCCTGTCATGGCAGTCATTGTTATGTGTTTCTGTGTCTCTCCCTCCCCCACATCCCCACCTGACGTCCCTGTCATGGCAGTCATTGTTATGTGTTTCTGTGTCTCTCCCTCCCCCACATCCCCACCTGACGTCCCTGTCATGGCAGTCATTGTCATGTGTTTCTGTGTCTCTCCCTCCCCCACATCCCCACCTGACGTCCGTGTCATGGCAGTCATTGTCATGTGTTTCTGTGTCTCTCCCTCCCCCACATCCCCACCTGACGTCCCTGTCATGGCAGTCATTGTTATGTGTTTCTGTGTCTCTCCCTCCCCCACATCCCCACCTGACACGGGCAGCAAGGCCTCATCAATAAAATATTTTTGTTAATCTCTCTCTCTCTCTCTCTCTCTCTCTCTATCTATCTATCTCTCTGTCATTATGTCCCATGGTCTGAAATAAATCTCCCATTTTCTTGCCAACATGTTCTGCTGTTTTCTCCTTGATATAACACCGCTCTCGGTCTCCATACTCCTACCTCCATCTCCCTCTCCCTCCCTCACACACACACACACACACACACACACACACACACCTCATCTATGACCCACATCTGGCAAGCAATTATTAACACACATTTCCTTGATGGATTGATTGTGTGTGTGTGTGTGTGTGTGTGTGTGTGTGTGTGTGTGTGTGTGTGTGTGTGTGTGTGTGTGTGTGTGTGTCTGAGTCTCCGTGTGTATATGTCTGTATAACTCCTAAGAAACAAAATTCAACCCTCCCTTCCCCTCTATTCTCCCTCTCTCTCCCACCCCGATCTCACACGGCCCACATCATTCGAGTTATTCTGGACTTTTCTTCCCCTCAACACCACTCCTACGGAACACGTCTTTTTAACGCCAGTCAGCACCAGAAACAAGGGCGACACATGGCAGGTCTCCCCCCCGTCAAGTCCCAGCACGGCAGCACCTTCTTCACGCACACACTCCCAATAAAGACACCCCGTTGTCTGGTCAACAGATATACAAACGACACGTACAATTCAATCACAACCACAGTCTCCCGCCCACGTCTGGGCACTACTTCCACAAACGCATCACCAGTCCTTGCTAATAAATTATGTTCAGAAGTCACAATGATGCCAGCTCCCAAGACCCGTGCACATACCAAAAACCAAAAAAAAAAAAAAATCATCCACGAAGATCCTCCAGACTATGACACAATACACAATAACCACTGCCACACGTGGCACGCACTGTCAAATCAATAGTGAAAGGCGACCTCCCACAGCCAACGAAAACCACAGCCACACAGATACATCTCTTTTCTTTCCGGTCCAATGAACCCATCCCGTTCTGGAAACAAACATGTGGACTCAAGGTGACTCCTCCAGTCACACCGGCCTGACAGGGGGACCCTCAACTGTCCGGTGAAGTGCTGTCTGTGTACAGCACAGAGCAATGACGGCTTGGCTGTCTGTGTACAGTTCGGCACAGTGCACTCATAGTTTGTTTGTATACAACTCTGGCACAATGCACTCACAGTTTGTTTGTATACAACTCTGGCACAATGCACTCACAGTTTGTCTGTATACAACTCTGGCACAATGCACTCACAGTTTGTATACAACTCTGGCACAATGCACTCACACTTTGTATACAACTCTGGCACAATGCACTCACACTTTGTCTGTATACAACTCTGGCACAATGCACTCACACTTTGTATACAACTCTGGCACAATGCACTCACAGTTTGTATACAACTCTGGCACAATGCACTCACACTTTGTATACAACTCTGGCACAATGCACTCACACTTTGTCTGTATACAACTCTGGCACAATGCACTCACACTTTGTATACAACTCTGGCACAATGCACTCACAGTTTGTATACAACTCTGGCACAATGCACTCACAGTTTGTATACAACTCTGGCACAATGCACTCACACTTTGTATACAACTCTGGCACAATGCACTCACACTTTGTATACAACTCTGGCACAATGCACTCACACTTTGTATACAACTCTGGCACAATGCACTCACAGTTTGTCTGTATACAACTCTGGCACAATGCACTCACAGTTTGTCTGTATACAACTCTGGCACAATGCACTCACACTTTGTATACAACTCTGGCACAATGCACTCACACTTTGTATACAACTCTGGCACAATGCACTCACACTTTGTATACAACTCTGGCACAATGCACTCACAGTTTGTCTGTATACAACTCTGGCACAATGCGCTCACAGTTTGTCGGTATACAACTCTGGCACAATGCACTCACAGTTTGTCTGTATACAACTCTGGCACAATGCGCTCACAGTTTGTCTGTATACAATTCTGGCACAATGCACTCACAGTTTGTATACAACTCTGGCACAATGCACTCACAGTCTGTATACAACTCTGGCACAATGCACTCACAGTTTGTCTGTATACAACTCTGGCACAATGCGCTCACAGTTTGTCTGTATACAACTCTGGCACAATGCACTCATGTGCTGTCGGTATACAACTCTGGCACAATGCACTCACAGTTTGTCTGTATACAACTCTGGCACAATGCGCTCACAGTTTGTCTGTATACAATTCTGGCACAATGCACTCACAGTCTGTATACAACTCTGGCACAATGCACTCACAGTTTGTCTGTATACAATTCTGGCACAATGCACTCACAGTTTGTATACAACTCTGGCACAATGCACTCACAGTTTGTCTGTATACAATTCTGGCACAATGCACTCACAGTCTGTATACAACTCTGGCACAATGCACTCACAGTTTGTCTGTATACAATTCTGGCACAATGCACTCACAGTTTGTATACAACTCTGGCACAATGCACTCACAGTTTGTCTGTATACAATTCTGGCACAATGCACTCACAGTTTGTCTGTATACAACTCTGGCACAATGCACTCACAGTTTGTATACAACTCTGGCACAATGCACTCACAGTTTGTCTGTATACAATTCTGGCACAATGCACTCACAGTTTGTATACAACTCTGGCACAATGCGCTCACATTTTGTCTGTATACAACTCTGGCACAATGCACTCACAGTTTGTATACAACTCTGGCACAATGCACTCACAGTTTGTATACAACTCTGGCACAATGCACTCACACTTTGTCTGTATACAACTCTGGCACAATGCACTCACAGTTTGTATACAACTCTGGCACAATGCACTCATGTGCTGTCTGTATACAACTCTGACACAATGCGCTCACAGTTTGTATACAACTCTGGCACAATGCACTCATGTGCTGTCTGTATACAACTCTGGCACAATGCACTCACAGTCTGTCTATACAACTCTGGCACAATGCACTCACAGTTTGTCTGTATACAACTCTGGCACAATGCACTCATGTGCTGTCTGCCTGTGCACAACTCTGGTCCACTGATGGGCAGCCTGTCAGCTCTGGCACCCTGACACACACACCCTCACTGCAGAGACGTGCAGCACACACACACACACACACACACACACACACATAGACAGCATCTGTGGCACGGGCCGTGTCACAATCGAGCCAATCCTCGCTCCACTGACTCTCCCCACCCCCCCACCCCACGCCCCCACCACCCACACACAACAGCGTCACCACAGGCAGACAGGTGGAGGACATTTTGCTGCAATCCCTATCCCCCTTCATCTTCCTCCACCCCCTGTCTCTCCTTGTGGTCCTGGTATAAAGGCCACGGTCTCCTCAACTCCCCGCTGTCTGGTGGGACTTTAGGGGGAGGGGGGTAGAGGTGGGGTGAGGGGGTGACAGTGACGGCAGGAGAGAGATGGAAGGGGTATTAGGAATGCCCAGGTGAAGGAGGATAACTTTCGGTTTATTTTCGTTGGCGGCCGTCATGGCCTTGCCGTCAAACGCGTGGGCGGTCCAAACAAGCCGTTTAAGTGCGCAGTACAGCACAACAGACAGGCAGGCAAGCAGGCACGCAGGCAGGCACA
This sequence comes from Babylonia areolata, assembly GCF_041734735.1. Classification (NCBI taxonomy): domain Eukaryota; kingdom Metazoa; phylum Mollusca; class Gastropoda; order Neogastropoda; family Buccinidae; genus Babylonia; species Babylonia areolata. The sequence goes on from NC_134883.1 coordinate 48,415,187, forward strand.
GAGCGAAGAAGAAGAAGAAGAAGAAGAAGAAGAAACTGAAAACCCAGTGACTGTCTAATATGATTAAATCACAAAAGCACCTGAAGACAAGAGGGAAAAATCGATTTTTCAAAATGTGTATAAAATTTTTTATTTTTTTTTTAAAGCCGTAAACAATAGGTTTGTAGAAATCATTTAAAAACTTGAGTAAAGTCCTGTTTTAGAATCTTGGAATCGGGGACCTATTTTATCGGCGATTTTCGTGAACACATAAAAAGGTATTACCATATATTACCATCAGTGGGCGTTGTAACCCATTTCTGGCGGGTTTCCACTTTGTCTGGGAGGTTACTGTACTAAATTTCGATACACGTTTAGTCGCCAAACTAACCTGCAGCCATCTTGCTAGATCCGAAAACCCGTCAGTCATGATGTGCTCATTCAGTTTGTGCCAATCTGAGAGCCGCTCCCCAGCTATATCATGCAAGGGCAATAGACGGGCGCAATAGTCGAGTGGTTTAAGCGTTGGACTTTCAATCTGGCTGGGTCCCGGGTTCGAATGACGGTAACGGCGCCTGGTGGGTAAAGGGTGGAGATTTTTCCGAGCTCCCAGGTCAACATATGTGCAGACCTGCTAGTGCCTGAACCCCCTTCGTGTGTATACTAGTAACGCACGCAGAAGATCAAATACGCACGTTAAAGATCCTGTAACCCATGTCAGTGTTCGGCGGGTTATGGAGACACGAAAATACTCTGTATGCATGAACCACGACAGTCATCGGCAAGTCGATGTTGGTCGTGTAACGGAAAGAAGAAGAAGGGTAAGCAAAAAACATGGCGACTTCAGATGACAGGTGTCAGTTCATATTCATGATATGGGTCATTTTGCGTCGTATTATGCCCAGTTCTTGATGAGAATGGCCGATTACACTCAACGTGTGATTTTTTTTTCCCCATATGACTGCACTGCATACGTACGAACAATATCATCCAAACAGGTCTCGTAATTCAGTATACTAAAACTGGACTTTACTAAAAACTTGTAGGATACTAACACAGGACACCACAAAAACTTGTGGGAAACTAAACTAGGAGACTACCAAAACTGGTACGACACTAAAATGGACTTTACCAAAAACTTGTATGATACTAAAATAGGACAATACCAAAACATTTAAAATACTAAAACAGGGAGTTACCAAAACTTGTAGGACACTAAAATAAGACATTACCAAAACTTGTTCCCCACCTTACCTCTTCACAGCAGGCTGCCCTGCTTGCCGTCCACTTAAAATGGAGTTCCCTTTACGCCGGACAGTTCACCTGAAATGATCTTGTTGCCAACCACTAGATACTGTGACTTGAGTCCGGCCCAGGCGAACAGACGTTCGGAACGTTTTTCACGTGCATTCTCTTCTCCACCTCGCTAATCCGCACAGAGACAGAGGGGCACGCACACAGCGTGAACGCGAGCAGGGAGAGGGAAGATGTGCACAGCCATGGGAAAAATTCCATGACTGGGGTTTGGGGGGGTCGACATGTGGACGTTCGTTTAATATTCTCTCTCTCTCTCTCTCTGTCTCTCTCTCTCTCAATGTCCACATCACTTTTTTTTTTCCAAGTCTAAAACTGCATATTAATCAAATTTTATGAAATAATTTTGCCAACACCTTCAAATGACTTCTCTTTCCCTCTGGCTCTATGTCTCTGTTTCAGTCAGTCTGTCTGTCTGCCTATGTGTGTGTTCCGCTCTTCTCTCTCTCTCTCTCTCTCTTTTCTATTCTATGTCTCTGTTTCAGTCTGTCTGTCTGCCCATGTGCGTGTTCCCCCCCCCCCCCCCCTCTCTCTCTCTCTCTTCTTTTCTATGTCTCTGTTTCAGTCAGTCTGTCTGTCTGCCTATGTGTGTGTTCCGCTCTTCTCTCTCTCTCTCTCTCTCTTCTATTCTATGTCTCTGTTTCAGTCTGTCTGTCTGCCTATGTGTGTGTTCCGCTCTCTCTCTCTCTCTCTCTCTCTCTCTCTCTTCTTTTCTATGTCTCTGTTTCAGTCTGTCTGTCTGCCTATGTGTGTGTTCCGCTCTCTCTCTCTCTCTCTCTCTCTCTCTCTCTCTCTCTCTCTCTTCTATTCTATGTCTCTGTTTCAGTCTGTCTGTCTGCCTATGTGTGTGTTCCGCTCTCTCTCTCTCTCTCTCTCTCTCTCTCTCTTCTTTTCTATGTCTCTGTTCCCCTCTGCTGCCTCTCCCTCTCTTCCAACACCATTATAATATCAACGTGTCGTGAATCCATTCCCATACATAGTTATGTTTTACCATGTGCGTGTTTCTTATTTTATGTATTCGTACGCTCTGTCCGGTTACTTAGAGAAAGGCAGGGAAAGAAAGAGCGTCGTGGAAAGAGAGGTGAGAGAGGAAGGGAGAGAGAAAAGGCAGGGAAACAGAGAAGAGACAGGAGGGGGCGCGGACAGAGAGGTGAGAGAGGAAGGGAGAGAGAACAGGCAGGGAAACAGAGAAGAGACAGGAGGGGGGCATGGAAAGAGAGGTGAGAGGGACAGAGAAAGAAAGGCAGGGTAAGAAAAGAGGAGCACGGAAAGAGAGGAAGGGGAAAGAGAGGAGGGGGTGGAAAGGGAGGCGAGACAGGAACAGATACAGAGAGATGGCAGGGATAGTAGAGATGGGACAGGGAAAGGGAGGAGAGACAGGAACAGACACAGAGAGATGGCAGGGATAGTAGAGATGGGACAGGGAAAGGGAGGAGAGACAGGAACAGATACAGAGAGATGGCAGGGATAGTAGTAGAGATGGGACAGGGAAAGGGAGGAGAGACAGGAACAGATACAGAGAGATGGCAGGGATAGTAGAGATGGGACAGGGAAAGGGAGGAGAGACAGGAACAGATACAGAGAGATGGCAGGGATAGTAGTAGAGATGGGACAGGGAAAGGGAGGAGAGACAGGAACAGATACAGAGAGATGGCAGGGATAGTAGAGATGGGACAGGGAAAGGGAGGCGAGACAGGAACAGATACAGAGAGATGGCAGGGATAGTAGAGATGGGACAGGGAAAGGCGAGAGTGGCAAGCAAAGAGAGAAGAGGGGGCGGGGGGGGGGGGGGGGGGGGGGGGGGGCAGGGAACGGGCCTTAAACGTAAACCGAGAACCACCGTCCGCCGATATTTTCTCCCCCTCCACTAGACCTTGAGTGGTGGGTCTGGACGCTAGTCATTCGGACGAGACGATAAACCGAGGTCCCGTGTGCAGCATGCACTTTGCGCACGTAAAAGAACCCACGGGCAACAAAAGAGTTGTTCCTGGCAAAATTCTGTCGAAAAATACACTGTGATAGGAAAAACAAATAAAACTGCACGCAGGAAAAAAAAGAAAAAAAAAAAAGGGTGGCGCTGTAGTGTAGCGACGCGCTCTCCCAGAGGAGAGCAGCCCGAATTTCACACAGAGAAATCTGTTGTGATAAAAAGGAAATAAAATACAAATACAAATACGGTCTCCAAAGAAACGTTTCGAAAAGCTGTGGCCTGGACGGCGACTGACTGACTTGACTGATTCCCTGACTCACTCAGTGCAGACTACAGCGTGGACAGGGCTGCAGTGATATTGTCTCGTTCGTCATTTATCAGATGGATTCCCTACAGGATTGCATCATCCACGGACTTTCGAATTAACTCTCTCCACACGAACGGCGAAAGAGACGACGTTAACAGCGTTTCACCCCAATTACCATCATCAAAATATTGCAAGCGGAAGGCTCTTATACTGAAGACGTGAATGTTGACAAAGAATACCACAATTCTGACGACGGAAGCTAAAGGTTGGGTCATTCAGACACCCACTGGACATCCGAGGGGTCTGTGTAGAGGAGAAGAGAGGACTGGCCGTACTGAGTGAGTTAAAAGGCTGTGTGCATCAGACAGTGAACTGGACGCCCCATCCCTCCAACACTCATGCATGTGGCGTCACACGTTTCCAGCAGACCAGCCCCCATCCCGTCTCTGACTGTTCGGGGCACCACGACCTGGTCAGCGAGTTCAACATGACATCATGCTCTCTCTCCTCACTCACATGGTTACTGGGAGCTGGAATCGATCTCTCTCTCCCTCCCTCTCTCTGTTTAAATGTGTGTGTGTGTGTGTGTGTGTGTGTGTGTGTGTGTGTGTGTGTGTGTGTGAGTGAGTGTGTGTTTGTGTCAGTGTGTGTGTGTGTGTGTGTGTGATGGGGAGGGGATTGTCAGCGTGTGCGCGTGTGCGTGTGTGTGTGTGTGTGTGTGTGTGTGTGTGGTTCTCTGCATGTAGGCAGTGCACGCATGGTCCTGGGCAAAAGACCTGCAAGGCAATTTTCACAGAGCCCTGCTTTTCCACAGCCATCAGCTTATGTAGATCATAGGGAATACACAACATGTCGTTTACGGCTCACGCCCCAGTGATTTTCAGTCACGCATCATACACGTGCAGGCCTCAGAGCCAAGCTGAATTCAATCGATGGCAAAGGGTGTACAACGTGTCCCTGTGGCTTCCACTTCATCTATGGGCACCCCTCCCCCACCCCCCACCCTCTCTCTCAACGTGTCCCGTGACTTCCACTTCATCTATGGGCACCCCTCCCCCCACACCCCCACCCTCTCTCCTAACGTGTCCCGTGACTGGATCTATGGGCACCCCTCCCCCCACACCCCCACCCTCTCTCCTAACGTGTCCCGTGACTGGATCTATGGGCACCCCTCCCCCCACACCCCCACCCTCTCTCCTAACGTGTCCCGTGACTGGATCTATGGGCACCCCTCCCCCCACACCCCCACCCTCTCTCCTAACGTGTCCCGTGACTGGATCTATGGGCACCCCTCCCCCCACCCCTCACCCTCTCTCTCAACGTGTCCCGTGACTGGATCTATGGGCACCCCTCCCCCCACCCCTCACCCTCTCTCTCAACGTGTCCCGTGACTGGATCTATGGGCACCCCTCCCCCCACCCCCCACCCTCTCTCTCAACGTGTCCCGTGACTTCCACTTCATCTATGGGCACCCCTCCCCCCACCCTCTCTCTCAACGTGTCCCGTGACTTCCACTTCATCTATGGGCACCCCTCCCCCCACCCCACCTCTCTCTCAACGTGTCCCGTGACTGGATCTATGGGCACCTCTCCCCCCGCCCCCCACCCTCTCTCCTAACGTGTCCCGTGACTGGATCTATGGGCACCCCTCCCCCCCGCCCCCCACCCTCTCTGCTAACGTGTCCCGTGATTGGATCTATGGGGACCCCTCCCCTCACCCCCATCCTCTCTCCTAACGTGTCCCGTGACTGGATCTATGGGGACCCCTCCCCTCCCCCCCCCCCCCCACCCTCTCTCTCTCTCTCTCCCTCCCTCTCTCCTTCCCACCTCACTCAGGACACAGACTGTGAAATTCATCTGATACACTTTCTACACACACAAACAACAAATAAATAGATAAATGAATAAAACACTGACTGCATACACAAACTGTGGAGACATCTGATTATCTGTGTAGCTCGGCTGAGTCTATGTATGAAAATAAATACATTTTCCACGGATGAATCGCTATGCACAGAGTCCGTAGGGTCCTGCAGAATGGAGCTGAGCACGGTTGAAGTTGGTGCTGAGGTATCCATGATGGCGTCGCTGAAGCTGAACGAGTATTGCAAAAAGCGCCAAAACATACAAAGTAGGCTCTATATATACAGGGCTGCGATGCATGCTGGGAGGTCGCGCGCCCAGTGACACAGGCTGGACATTGGTCACTCATCCAACAGCACTGCGTGAGCGGTGATCCTCGCTCATGGGCAGCCTATCGCAAAGTTTTCCCTCATTGTACAAAGCTCGGTAGAAGAGAGAGTATTGCAAATACCCATAAGTGTAAGCCATTGCACTCATATGGTGCAGAAAATCCATACAGCGTTTTGATTATGCGTTATAATCCTACTGTGCACGGTTCCCACCTCAGCCAACTATAAACACATTACGTATGCATACTTGGTTCTCCACCATGAACATACCTACATGTCTCCGTCACACACGATGCCTGTGCTGATGTATGCTATGTCCTTAGCATGACAGCACACTAATTAAGCCATGTGAGTAGCATGTCCCTAACATTATTATCAACACGCCCTTTCCCGGGGGGGGGGGGGGGGGAAGAAATTTTAGAGTGACATGCTGAGATGTTACAGGAGGCACATGGCATGGTGGTCCTGCAGTAGTAGGATAAGACTCAGGGTTCCAGCCCCAAAAGGGGTGTGTGGGTTTTCCCCATCTGCCTACAGATCAACAGATGTGCTGGCATGCTACTGTTTCAGCTTTCTTTTTTCTTCCCTTTTTCTTCTTCTTCTTCTTCCTTCTGACCCATCGAGCGAGATGCATCCCCAAAAGGGCCAACTGGCCCCCAAGGCTGCAGCACTTAGTGCCAGTGTAATATCGCGTCCTAATTTGAGTCATAGTCCTTCACAAAAGACTGTACTGTTCAACACATACAAAAACATATTTACAACATAAAAAAACCTATTCACCACAACCACAAAACGAAAGATAAAAATGATATAAAGTCCCTCTCATTTCTATTAACGCCAGTATAGCAGAACATACACCACCACCACCCCCAGCCCACCCCCACCCCGTCCCTAAAACACCAACCCCCACAGAGGCAGACACAGACACACCCTTTCATCAAATATGGTGAGGGGCGTGAGGGCTGCACATGCGTAAACACCACCATTAACTCGGCTGTGGTATGCCGGTGATGTCAATGAATTGAAGGTTAAAAACTGAAATGAGAATGCCCCCACACCCACTCCTCCTTTCACTGGAAGATAATTTTGCGTCAATAGGGGAGGGATCAATTTCATCTGGACCAAATTAACCCCCTGGAGTCATTTTCAGCTTGCCTTAAATAACCCCCATATCCACAAGGAGGGGGTTAATATCCAATTTGGGATGGGGTGGGGGGTGGGGCAGTTCTAATCTAAATCAACACCTCCCCAGTCTGGGCCAGCTCCTGTCCACAGCTCAGTCCAGCTCAACAGCTGTGTGTTTAAATCATGTTCCGACGGGCGCAACAGCCGAGTGGTTAAAGCGTTGGACTGTCAATCTGAGGGTCCCGGGTTCGAATCACGGTGACGGCACCTGGTGGGTGAAGGGTGGAGATTTTTACTGATCTCCCAGGTCAACATATGTGCAGACCTGCTAGTGCCTGAACCCCCTTCGTGTGTATACGCAAGCAGAAGATCAAATACGCACGTTAAAGATCCTGTAATCTATGTCAGCGTTCGGTGGGTTATGGAAACAAGAACATACCCAGCATGCACACCCCCGAAAACGGAGTATGGCGGGGTAAAAACGGTCATACACGTAAAAGCCCACTCATATGCATACGAGTGAACGTGGGAGTTGCAGCCCACAAACGCAGAAGAAGAAGAAGAAGATAAATCATGTTCCTAACAACCAAACACCACTCCAGTCTGGGCCAGCTCCTGTTCATAGCTCAGTCCACTCCACCCATCCGCTCAACAGCTGTGTGTTTTGATTATGTTCCTCAAACTTCTAAACACTACCCCTGCCTGCATCTCTCGGGCCCCCCCGACTGAGGCCAGGGTTATCAGAAAACACACACTTCTTCTACAAAACAAAACAAAACATTTCTCAATGTATTCATTTGCAAATTTGTACTGATCTGTATCATGTGTGTGTGTTTGTTTGCGTGTGTGGTTGTGTGTGTGTGTGTTGTGTGGTGTGCGTGTGTGTGTGTGTGTGCGTGAAATTTCTGTGGCACTTCATATGAGGCTACAAAACATGCGCAAACCAAACGAAATTAGTATTTGAATCAGTTTCCTCCGATGATGTCTTCAATTACATGATGCCCTGTTTGTTTGACATTCATTATGCTTTGAAAGGGTTAAGCACGGTTTCAAGACTTCACTTTCATCCGTTCGTTCACATGTAATATCTCATGATGGGATCAACCATCAGACTTCACAGCTTCAAATGGAAATATGGGGTCCAACCACTCATGGCAAAGTTCTATAGTTTCTGTTTGTTTGGACAGCCAAGACTCTGCCAGACATTTTGCCATTTTAACTATGTACTAAGATACACATAAAATTATGCCACATGCATCGCATGCTTCCAGCTGTGTTTTCAATTAAGTTATTCTGGACTGTAAAACTTACTTTAAAAATAAAGTGAACGAAATATCATCAGTAAAGATGATCATTCTTTTGTAGTTTCTGGGTCACAAAAGTCGCCCAAACCAGGGGAAGCAATATAGTCACTTGACAGCACATCAGTTTGTCAAGGATTGTCTCCCTTTACATAATACTCTCTCACAAATGGCTGAAAAGGGTCCGTTTTTGTTGATGACCAAGACAAACATAATTATACTTAACACGTCTGGTGGACAACCCTTCATAAGAACCATATTTCATACCAACATTCTGGTACAAAACGAATTTATAACATAAAAAATGAAAACACAATTTTTACTCTTTCACACTAAAAAATTTTTTTTAAATGAGCACTTACCTTGAAGACATTTACACACTTACCTTCATTCAGCATTTTCTATGACACAAAACCATATCAAAACAAATCAGACAAAATGTGGAACAAAAGAAAGTGTCCAACCCTGAGACTGACACTACACACAAAGAACAATTTAACAACATTAAACACACAATCTGATGACATTTAACACACAAAGAACAATTTAACAACATTAAACACACAATCTGGTGACATTTAACACACAAAGAACAATTTAACAACATTAAACACACAATCTGGTGACATTTAACACACAAAGAACAATTTAACAACATGAAACAAACAATCTGATGACATTTAACACACAAAGAACAATTTAACAACAATAAACACACAATCTGATGACATTTAACACACAAAGAACAGTTTAACAACATTAAACAATCTGATGACATTTAACACACAAAGAACAATTTAACAACAATAAACACACAATCTGATGACATTTAACACACACAGAACAGTTTAACAACATTAAACACACAACCTGATGACATTTAACACACAAAGAACTTAAAAATAACAATACTGAACATTAAACACACAAACAATCTAAAACATTTAATACACACAAACAATTCAACAACAATATAGAACATTAAACACACAAACAATCTAACATCATTAAACACACGAACAATTCCAACAAAAATGAAAAACATAAAACAAGCACGGTGACTCCAGATTCTAAATGTGACCAATCAACAACAACAATAGGAAAAACAAATAAAACTGCACGCAGGAAAAATTACAAAAAAATGGGTGGTGCTGTAGTATAGCGACGCGCTCTCCCTGGGGAGAGCAGCCTGAATTTCACACAGAGAAATCTGTTGTGATAAAAAGAAATACAAATACAAATACAAGCACAACTAAGTGGGGTGGGCACAAAATTCTATGCAAGTGTTGTCAGATTTTTAAAGTCAGCTTGAAAAATGATAAGGAGGAGCAAAACATGAAACTTCCCAGGTTCTGGGTAGGGTTTGGTTTCTGTTGTTTGTTTGTTGTTTTTCTTGGTGTGTTTTTTTTGTTTGTCTGTTTGCTGTTTTTTTCAAGTGGAGGGGAGGGGCAGGGATGTTAAGTTTTTGGATGTTACAAAAAAAACCCTCTGCAAAAGAAAGGAAAACAAAACTGTGATACCTAAATAAAGTGCTCCTTTTGTTTTGTTGTTGTTTTTATTCTTTGTGTGTGTTTCTGAGTCTGTGTAGTGTGTGTGTGTGTGTGTGTGTGTGAGAGAGAGAGAGAGAGAGAGAGAGAGAGAGAGAGAGAGAAACATTTTCAACGTATATTCCATGATTTTATTTCCAATGAAATCTTCAGTTTCTTTGAAAACATTATCTTTTGCAACTGATCCTTTATTTGAAAAAAAAAGGTCTTTTTTCATGCCACAAAAGGGTATGCTTATCATGCTTTTCTTCTTTTTTCTTTTTTTTTTTCCATGCAACAAGGCATGCGCTGAAGTTCTTTTTTTTTTTTTTTCATATAACGCATATCATGCCTGTCATGCCCATTTTCCATGCAACAAAGTATGTGTCTGTCATACTTATTTTCTTCAAGCCGCTAAACAGGTGCCTGTCATGCTCAGTATCATAATCTTATACTACCATGCATGTGCTGTCATGCTCATTTTTTCACTCCGCCAAGCATGCGCGTGCTTATCATGCCCATTCTTTCATGCTGCCATGCAAAACTAAGATTCAAAGCAACTCCTCCTCCCCTCCGGCATGACATCAACAATTCAGCGTCATCACATGACTACAAGAAAGAGAGAGACACTGCCACAAACACCACAGACAATTCAGCACCATCACATGACCACAAGACATGACCACAAAACAGAGACACTGCCACAAACACCACCAACAATTCAGCACCATCACATGACCACAAAACAGAGACACTGCCACAAACAGCACGGACAATTCAGCACCATCACATGACAACAAGACAGAGACACTGCCACAAACACCACCAACAATTCAGCACCATCACATGACCACAAGACAGAGACACTGCCACAAACACCACCAACAATTCAGCACCATCACATGACAACAAGACAGAGACACTGCCACAAACACCACAGACAATTCAGCACCATCACATGACCACAAGAGAAAGAGACACTACGACAAGCAACACCAACAATTCAGCACCATCACATGACAACAAGACAGAGACACTGCCACAAACAATTCAACACCATCACATGTCCACAAGAGAGAGAGACACACACAAGAGAGAGAGAGAGAGACTGCCACAAACAACACCAACAATTCAGCACCATCACATGACCACAAGACAGAGACACCGCCACAAACACCACCAACAATTCAGCACCATCACACAACCACAAGAGAGACACTGCCACAAACACCACCATCTTACCTTGCTGAAGTCTCTGAGCCAGCAAGCTGCTGCCTTTCAATCCCCACTGTCCCATGGTCACACTCGGCGACAACGGTGGCTCACTTTCCTCAGACTTCTTCCGGCTGCCGATTTCCTTCAGCAGGGCGTCTTTCTGCATACGGGTCCGGCTCTCTATGGCGTACAGCTCTTCCCGGGACTGTGCCTTGCGCAGCGGGGCCATCTGAGCTTCCCTGGCCGGCTGTGCCACCGACAGAGAGTCGTCAAAGTCCGTTTTCTGACCCAGGACGATGCTGCTGGAGGATTTCTTACGGTCCAGGTTGGTCTTGAAGACGGACACTTCTCTCTCACCATTCTGTCCAGCAGAGGAGGTGCCGTTCACCGCTCTTGGAGTGACCGGTTTGTCAGGCAGTGAGGACAAGTTGAGCTCTCTTGAGGACTGAAGCCGAGCGTGTATCCTCTCCAACTCCGTCTGGCCGTTCTGTACGGTGGATGAGGTGGTGCTGGGAGGTTTGGGCGCGGCGTTACGCTTGACGTACTGCCCCTGCACCCGACCACCCACCCCTGTCAGGGCAGGGACTCCATTTACCTTGGAAGAAGAAGACGCACTTGTAACATTCTGCCTATGGGAAGCATCGGACGCGGCCATGCTCTGTGCCCGTATGACCGGGCGGTAGTTAGTAGCCGTGTCAGCGGTGGTGCCCTGGGGTTTTGCCCCGAAGGTCTGCGCCAGCTGTTTAACACTGGGGAGACCCAGGAACCCTTTCTCTGGGGGGGAGGCCGAGGGCTCCTGGCTTTGTGAGGAAGCAACAAGCGAGGGTTGTGAGGAAGCGTGAGTGAGCGAGGAGGAGGAGGAGGGGTGAGGGGAAGCGTGCGAGGGAGGTGAAGCAGGGAGGGGGGACATGGGGAGGGAAGCCGGGGAGGGGGTGATGAGGATCTGGGACTTACTGCGAGGTCGCCTCTCTTCTCTACCCATCACCGGGGCCTGGGGGGTCATGTTGAGGGAGGTGAGGGAGGAGGAGGTAGAGGAGGAGGAGGAGGAGGAAGCAGCGATACTAGCGGGGGGGACATAGCCTACACTCACCCTGCCTCCTACAGTGGAAGCAGCCCTCTGACCGGGAGACACCACACCGTTAATGCCCGCCACCGAAGCAGGACGCTGGCCCACCACCCGACCGCTGTGTGCACGAGACACTCGCCCCGCACCTGACGCAGGGGGGACAACCTGGGGGCTGGAACGTGAGGGGGAGGAGGAGGAGGAGGTGGGGGGGCTATCTTTGTCACACGGCTGGTTGATGGTATGCATGGAGCGACTGCGATGAACGGTGACAGAGGATTTGACTGGGGAGGAATTGGGGGAGGCGGTCCCTTTGGACGAGTTCAGCCGCCGAAGCTGAACATCTTGGCTGTTCTGCTGTAGATTTTGCTATACATGGACAAAAGAAAAGACGGACAATGTTTAAGAACCATATTTTTTTTTTTTTTTTTTTTTTCTAGAAGTCGAGTGCCTAGTTGTCGTTGTGAATCATACTTTGTATTGAATATTTCATCCTCTCTCCTTCTTTGCTGTAATAATTGCAAAATCAATCATATGAGATATTTTTTCTTTTTTTTTAAACCTATGTGCAAGTGTATGTGTGATCAAGTGTCCAAGTGAGTGTAAAAGTGTGAGTGTGCGTGCATGTGTGTGTGAATGCCTTTGTGTGTGTGTGTGTGTGTGTGTGTGTGTGTGTGTGTGTGTGTGTGTGTGTGTGTTTGTGTGTGTGTGTGTGTCTGTGTGTGTGTGTGTGTGTTGGTGTGTGTGCAAGATCTGTGGCTTCATGTCAGAATCATCATTTCAAACACATCTTTCGTTTATCTGTAAGCTGCCAAACTGTGCCACCTGAATTTCTGATGATTATTAATTTGCATTAATCACAACTCATTACCTTATTATATGTCACTAAAGGTTAGTTCAAAAACTGAGTTGACACGTATGTTTCCTACTCCTCTCCAATTGTTTTTAACTGTTAAAAACCTGATCATAAGATGTGCCACATGTTTTTGTGTGTCTTACTAGATGTGTGTGTGTGTGAGTGTGTGTGTGGGTGCACATGTGTGTGTGTGTGTGTGTGTGTGTGTGTGTGTGTGTGTGTGTGTGTGTGTGTGTGTGTGTACACACATGCAAATGAATTTTTGATCACATGTCTTTTCATATTTTTCTTCTTTTTTTTTTTTTTTAAATGACATCATTTCCCATGTAAACGAAGATTAAACTTAAGTTCAGAAAACCAGACTGATGTCCAGTATTGGACATGAACTCAAACAGATTTATCGACAACAGCTGTCAACTGACCTGGCCGCAGGTCAATAAGAAGACATATATCTACTTTACGTGACTGTAAATGTCATTTTTTTTCTCACCATAGGACAATGAGCAGAAGTTCAGGGGATGCATACATACATATCTATATGCAAATGACCCATTTCCAGTTTGCCAACAATGAAACAAGTCAATGCACAGCAGTTTACACAGGCAACATACGGTTACAAGTCCATGCCCCCCACCACTTAAAGCCGGTCCATCAATGACACAGCATGTCCATCAATGACACAGCATGTCCATCAATGACACACGTCCATCAATGACACAGCATGTCCATCAATGACACATGTCCATCAATGACACAGCATGTCCATCAATGACACGGCATGTCCATCAATGACACACGTCCATCAATGACACAGCATGTCCATCAATGACACGGCATGTCCATCAATGACACAGCATGTCCATCAATGACACGGTATGTTCATCAATGACACAGCATGTTCATCAATGACACATGTCCATCAATGACACAGCATGTCCATCAATGACACAGCATGTCCATCAATGACACAGCATGTCCATCAATGACACGGCATGTCCATCAATGACACGGCATGTCCATCAATGACACACGTCCATCAATGACACAGCATGTCCATCAATGACACATGTCCATCAATGACACAGCATGTCCATCAATGACATGGCATGTCCATCAATGACACATGTCCATCAATGACACAGCATGTCCATCAATGACATGGCATGTCCATCAATGACACACGTCCATCAATGACACAGCATGTCCATCAATGACACAGCATGTCCATCAATGACACAGCATGTCCATCAATGACACGGCATGTCCATCAATGACACACGTCCATCAATGACACAGCATGTCCATCAATGACACATGTCCATCGATGACACAGCATATCCATTAATGACATGGCATGTCCATCAATGACACATGTCCATCAATGACACAGCATGTCCATCAATGACACATGTCCATCAATGACACAGCATGTCCATCAATGACATGGCATGTCCATCAATGACACATGTCCATCGATGACACAGCATGTCCATCAATGACATGGCATGTCCATCAATGACACATGTCCATCAATGACACAGCATGTCCATCAATGACACAGCATGTCCATCAATGACACAACATGTCCATCAATGACACGGCATGTCCATCAATGACACACCATGTCCACACAGCACGTCCGTCTATGAAACACAAATACATCCACCCCAACAGCTGCACATATAAACACAAGCAAGACACAGCAGCTGTCAAAAAAAAGACCTGCTGCATCGACAGGCAACACGTCCTCCACCAGCTTCCAATACTCCTCTCTGAGCACTGTTCAAAACGGAAGCACAAACATGAACCAAGCGCACAAAGTACAGTTCCAGGACAAGCAGACCAAACATTGCTTTTGCAAAAAAAAAATCGAAAAAAAAAATATATATATCCCAAGTTAAAAGGAAGGCACCAGGGGGGAAAAAAATGCACAACAGGATTTACACAGTTGGTATGGGCAGGCAAGGGATAGGGAAAAAAAAATAATAATAAAGAGAGGGATCAAAACCACATCCACAATCCCTCGCCCGGTCCACACTCTCTTGGGAGGGGAGGGGGTGAGGGGGAGGGGGGGGGGGAGCCAAGAAAAACTTCACCTTGCAGGGTATAACTCCTCCACAGGGATTTCATGACCACCGATCAAACCACACACAATATTAAAAAAGCTGCTGAAAGCAGGATGATCGTTGCACTTTTTCCCCCCAAGTTTGGGTGGAAAAAAGCAATACATCAAAAGTGTACAATAGAAACAATGCAAAATAAATACAGGCATGCCGACAAGAGTATGGCAAACAACTGTGGGGAAAAAAAAAAACAAAAAAAAAACACAACGCACCAAACAAAAAATAAAACACAAAGAAAACAGAATCGACAACAAAATTAAATCAAAATATAAAAAAACAGGAACTGAAAAAAAAAAAATCAAACATGTTACTGTCACACACAAGCTCACAATATACACAATATTCAGCGACTGCTAAAGTAACCACACATCTGCATTATGTGGGGATTTTTTTTTTTTTTTTTAATTAATCTTATTTTCATTATATTTATTTATCACAAACATGCATGTACATGTGCAACAGACGCATTAAATGCGGAGTGATGGCCTAGAAGTAACACATACACCTAGGAAGTGAGAATCTGAGCGTGCTGGATCAAATCATGGCTCAGCCGCCGATATTTTCTCCCCCTCCACTAGACCTTGAGTGGTAGCCTGGACGCTATTCATTCAGATGAGACGATAAACCGAGGTCCCGTGTCCCAGCATGCACTTAGCGCACGTAAAAGAACCCACAGCAACAAAAGGGCTGCTCCTGGCAAAATTCTGTAGAAAAATCCACTTCGATAGGAAAAATAAAGAAAACTGCACACAGGAAAAAATACCAAAAAAAATGGGTGGTGATGTAGTGTAGCGATGCGCTCTCCCTGGGGAGAACAGCCCAAATTTCACACAGAGAAATCTGCTGTGATAAATATATTTTTTAAAAGAGAAATACAAACAAAAAGGTGATAAACTTTTCTGTGAAACAGTCCTCTATCCATGAAGAAATCAGCGATACAGTCACCATGACAACAGGCAGCCATCTGGCTGTGAACAGCCAATATCAATGTCTATATGTGTATGTATGTGTATATATATATTTATATACATATACATATGTATATATATAGATGTGTGTGTGTGTGTGTGTGTGTGGATGGGCATGTGTGTACATATATATAATTATATCCATATTTGTTTGCATGCATCTAATTCAAAGGTTTATAACGATGAGTAATATCCTGTCTGTATGCTTATATGTAAGTGAATGTGCCTGAAAAAGTGCTACCCTTTCATTTGCCGGCTCATGATATAAATACATGATGGCGTGCTTGCCTTTTTTTTTTCTTTCTTTTTTTTTTTTGCCGCGGGACAGTTCGCCTTCGCTGCTTTGTTTGTCGGATCCACTCTGTTTACGCATACCCAGATTCAAACACTCGACTGTTGGCCGCCGTTCTTTCTCTGTCTCTGGACCTTGCAATTGGAATGAACTTCCTCTTTCGCTTCGTCAAGTCTCCACACTCAGCTCTTTCAAGTCTGGCCTTAAAACCCACCTCTTCCCAAAATAGCCTCCCTTCCCTGCCTCTTCCTTGTCTTTAGTTTCTCCAGTTTTAGAGTTATGCATGCGTGAGAATGACTGGTGCGAAAGCGCTCAGATTTGTCTATACACAAGATTCTGCGCTATATAAATACCATTATTATTATTATTATTCTTTCTCTCACAGGCACTGGACAAACCAAGCAGTTCTCCCAGTTAGCAAAAGAAACAGCTTTTCCATAGTGCCACAATAGTCTTCTATGCATCTTTACATTCACTATGTTTTAATACATATATTTATTTGTTTATTTTGTCTATCTTTTTCTTTCTTTCTTTTTTTTTTCCAAACCTAGGATAGGATCTGAAGACCTGACTGGGTTTCTGCAAAAATCAGGCATCTGTTTGGTTCTTGTTTTGTTTTGTTGTGTGGTGTTTTTTTTAACAGCAGACGTGGTGCAGTGTATATAGATCTGTTGGCATGCTCTCACACTGCTAAGGAGGAAGGTGGCAGAATGGTTAAGACGCTTCTCTGCCAATACTACGTCCCTGAGGTTCTTCTTCTTCTTCTTCTGCGTTCGTGGGCTGCAACTCCCACGTTCACTCATACGAGTGGGCTTTTACGTGTATGACCGTTTTTACCCCGCCATGTAGGCAGCCATACTCTGTTTTCGGGGGTGTGCATGCTGGGTATGTTCTTGTTTCCATAACCCAACGAACGCTGACATGGATTACAGGATCTTTAACGTGCGTATTTGATCTTCTGCTTGCATATATACACGAAGGGGGTTCAGGCACTAGCAGGTCTGCACATATGTTGACCTGGGAGATTGTAAAAATCTCCACCCTTTACCCACCAGCCGCCGTCACCGTGATTCAAACCCGGGACTCTCAGATTGACAGTCCAACACTTTAACCACTCGGCTATTGCGCCCGTCATCCCTGAGGTTCGAATCCCGCTCTCACACTCAAAAACACACACACAGACAAACAAAAACATACCATGCAGAAGAAAAAAAAAACGCAAAAAAAAAACAAACAAAAAAACAAAGAAAATGAAACCGATGAGCAAAGCTTCAGACATCCAACTCTCACAGTTCTCAGCCCACAGGTATACTCAGCAGCTCAGCTCCACAGCTCAAACCAATCCTCAACAGCCAACAGCCATCATGCCAGACCAGACCAGCCCAGCCACACATCAACACAAGACAGCAGACAGCATCGCTCTTTATCATAACACCCAAAGGAAAACCAACAAAAGGAAGCGGAGGAGGACAGACACGCCAGACTGCAACAAAACACATCAGGTCAGAGAGACCCCACAGACTGTGGCAGACAAGATAAGAAAACAAAACCTTTGGCTGAAAATCTTTCTCCTTCAGCTGAAAAGAAACGTTAAACAGCAGTCCACAAAGGTTAATCGGTGTTCAGAAAAAAACACATTAAACGGTTGTCCATAAGGTAATCAGTGTACATGGCTTTCAAGGTCATCACAAATCTTACCAAGGATTCACACACACACACACACACACACACACACACACACAAACACACACACACACACAAACACACACTCTCTCTCTCTTTCTCTCACATACACACACACACACACACACACACACACACACACACACAGCACACAAAAACATACACACACATACACACACACACACAAAACCAACCTTCCACACTGTAATCAATGCAGAAAATCATACAAACAGAAAGAAAAAATGAATTAAAATAGATTTACACCACCACTCTTATCAAGAATTCACACACACAAAAACACCCTACCACACAGTCATCAATATGGAAAATGATATAAACAAAAAGGAAAAAAAAAATAATCAAAATGGATGTTTCTGAATCATCATGATGCAAGAGAAAATCAGGAAAAAGTGACATGATGCCATGATGGTTAACCCACCTCAGGAAAACACCCAGTTCTCAAACTCTTCATAGTGTGATTCTGCACTTACCCACCTGAGAGAAACACCTTACACTGTAATTCATCAGTTACCCACCTGAGAGAAACACCTTACACTGTAATTCATCAGTTACCCACCTGAGAGAAACACCTTACACTGTAATTCATCAGTTACCCACCTGAGAGAAACACCTTACACTGTAATTCATCAGGTACCCACCTGAGAGAAACACCTTACACTGTAATTCATCACTTACCCACCTGAGAGAAACACCTTACACTGTAATTCACCAGTTACCCACCTGAGAGAAACACCTTACACTGTAATTCATCAGTTACCCACCTGAGAGAAACACCTTACACTGTAATTCATCAGTTACCCACCTGACAGAAACACCTTACACTGTAATTCATCAGTTACCCACCTGAGAGAAACACTTCATACTGCGGTTCATCAGAGTGGTCAGCCTCGCCTGGGCCTTCACCATGTCAGCCGATATCGTCTTGTACTGGCGGGACTTGCGGTCCGAAAGGCTGTTGAGAGCCGAACTCAGGCCATTGAAGTTCTCCTGCTCCTTGGCCATCTCCTTTTGGAGGAAAGAGATGAGCCCCATCAGGTCCTGAGACAGAGAAACAACATCAGCGTCAAAATGGAAAGAGATGAGAGAGACAAAGAAACAACATCAGCGTCAAAAGGAAAGAGATGAGAAAGACAGAGAAACAACATCAACATCAAAAAGGAAAGAGATGAGAAAGACACAGCTATAACATCAACATCAAAAAGGAAAGAGATGACAGAGACAGATCAACATCAGCATCAAAAAGGAAAGACACAGGAAAGACACAGCTATAACATCAACATCAAAAATCAAAGACATGAGTGAGACAGATCAACATCAACATCAAAAAGGAAAGAGATGAGAAAGACAATGAAACATCAACATCAAAAGCAAAGAGATGAGAAAGACAAAAAAAAAACCAACATCAACATCAAAAGGAAAGACATGAGTGAGACAGATCAACATCAGCATCAAAAAGGAAAGACACAGCTATAACATCAACATCAAAAATCAAAGACATGAGTGAGGCAGATCAACATCAGCATCAAAAAGGAAAGAGATAAGAAAGACACAGCTGTAACATCAACATAAAAAATCAAAGACATGAGTGAGGCAGATCAACATCAGCATCAAAAAGGAAAGAGATAAGAAAGACACAGCTGTAACATCAACATAAAAAATCAAAGACAAGAGTGAGGCAGATCAACATCAGCATCAAAAAGGAAAGAGATAAGAAAGACACAGCTGTAACATCAACATAAAAAATCAAAGACATGAGTGAGGCAGATCAACATCAGCATCAAAAAGGAAAGAGATAAGAAAGACACAGCTGTAACATCAAAATCAAAAATCAAAGACATGAGTGAGACAGATCAACATCAGCATCAAAAAGGAAAGACACAGCTATAACATCAACATCAAAAATCAAAGACATGAGTGAGACAGATCAACATCAACATCAAAAAGGATAGAGACAGATCAACATCAACATCAAAAATGAAAGAGTTGAGAAACAATACCAACGTCAAAAAGGAAAGAGATGACAGAGACAAAGAAACAACATCCACATCAAAAAGGAAAGAGATGAGATAAAGAAACAACATCCACATCAAAAAGGAAAGAGATGAGACAGAGACAGAGAAACAACATCCACATCAAAAAGGAAAGAGATAAGACAGAGACAAAGAAACAACATCCACATCAAAAAGGAAAGAGATCAGACAGAGACAAAGAAACAACATCCACATCAAAAAGGAAAGAGATGAGAAAGACAAAGAAACAACATCTACATCAAAAAAGGAAAGAGATGACAGAGATAAAGAAACAACATCCACATCAAAAAGGAAAGAGATGAGACAGAGACAAAGAAACAACATCTACATCAAAAAAGGAAAGAGATGACAGAGATAAAGAAACAACATCCACATCAAAAAGGAAAGAGATGACAGAGACAAAGAAACAACATCCACATCAAAAAGGAAAGAGATGAGAGAGAGACAAAGAAACAACATCCACATCAAAAAGGAAAGAGATGACAGAGACAAAGAAACAACATCCACATCAAAAAGGAAAGAGATGAGACAGAGACAAAGAAACAACATCCACATCAAAAAGGAAAGAGATGACAGAGACAAAGAAACAACATCCACATCAAAAAGGAAAGAGATGAGAGAGAGACAAAGAAACAACATCCACATCAAAAAGGAAAGAGATGACAGAGACAAAGAAACAACATCCACATCAAAAAGGAAAGAGATGAGACAGAGACAAAGAAACAACATCCACATCAAAAAGGAAAGAGATGACAGAGACAAAGAAACAACATACACATCAAAAAGGAAAGAGATGAGACAAAGAAACAACATCCACATCAAAAAGGAAAGAGATGAGACAAAGAAACAACATCCACATCAAAAAGGAAAGAGATGAGACAGAGACAAAGAAACAACATCTACATCAAAAAAGGAAAGAGATGACAGAGATAAAGAAACAACATCCACATCAAAAAGGAAAGAGATGACAGAGACAAAGAAACAACATCCACATCAAAAAGGAAAGAGATGAGATAAAGAAACAACATCCACATCAAAAAGGAAAGAGATGAGACAGAGACAGAGAAACAACATCCACATCAAAAAGGAAAGAGATGAGACAGAGACAAAGAAACAACATCCACATCAAAAAGGAAAGAGATGAGAAAGACAAAGAAACAACATCCACATCAAAAAGGAAAGAGATGAGACAGAGACAAAGAAACAACATCCACATCAAAAAGGAAAGAGATGACAGAGATAAAGAAACAACATCCACATCAAAAAGGAAAGAGATAAGACAGAGACAAAGAAACAACATCCACATCAAAAAGGAAAGAGATAAGACAGAGACAAAGAAACAACATCCACATCAAAAAGGAAAGAGATGAGACAGAGACAAAGAAACAACATCCACATCAAAAAGGAAAGAGATGAGAAAGACAAAGAAACAACATCCACATCAAAAAGGAAAGAGATAAGACAGAGACAAAGAAACAACATCCACATCAAAGAGGAAAGAGATGACAGAGACAAAGAAACAACATCCACATCAAAAAGGAAAGAGATGAGACAGAGACAAAGAAACAACATCCACATCAAAGAGGAAAGAGATGAGACAGAGACAAAGAAACAACATCCACATCAAAAAGGAAAGAGATGAGAAAGAGCAACAACATCCACATCAAAAAGGAAAGAGATAAGACAGAGACAAAGAAACAACATCCACATCAAAGAGGAAAGAGATGACAGAGACAAAGAAACAACATCCACATCAAAAAGGAAAGAGATGACAGAGACAAAGAAACAACATCCACATCAAAGAGGAAAGAGATGAGACAGAGACAAAGAAACAACATCCACATCAAAAAGGAAAGAGATGAGACAGAGACAAAGAAACAACATCCACATCAAAGAGGAAAGAGATCAGACAGAGACAAAGAAACAACATCCACATCAAAGAGGAAAGAGATCAGACAGAGACAAAGAAACAACATCCACATCAAAAAGGAAAGAGATGAGAGACAAAGAAACAACATCCACATCAAAAAGGAAAGAGATGAGAGACAAAGAAACAACATCCACATCAAAAAGGAAAGAGATGAGACAGAGACAAAGAAACAACATCCACATCAAAAAGGAAAGAGATGAGAGACAAAGAAACAACATCCACATCAAAAAGGAAAGAGATGAGAAAGACAAAGAAACAACATCCACATCAAAAAGGAAAGAGATGAGAAAGACAAAGAAACAATACCAACATCAAAGAGCAAAGAGATGAGAAAGAGCAATAAAATCCTCATCAAAAAGGAAAGAGATGAGAAAGACAAAGAAACAACATCCACATCAAAAAGGAAAGAGATGAGACAGAGACAGAGAAACAACATCCACATCAAAAAGGAAAGAGATGACAGAGACAGAGCATCAACATGGATTTAAAGTGTTCTAAAACAGAACACAACAGCAAGCTAACACATGTCCCTACATGTTGATAAAATAATAAAGGTGCTTATAAAGCATAAATTCTTCTTTGTAAAAAAAAAAGAAAAAAAAGGAATAATTAATCAAAGCAGATATTATAATGTAATACAACAATCTTTATGACCTATTGGAAATTTGTTGTTGTGGTTTTTTTGTTTGTTTGTTTTTTTTTTTATAAATGACAACAAAAAATATCTTCATATACATGTCTTTATGATTGGAGTAATGGGTGGAGCAAAGAGAAAAGAAATATCTAGCAAGGAATAACTAATGTGTAACATTACTCATTCCTCTCTCTCTCTCTCTCTCTCTCTCTCTCCATAAGTCTCAGTACGCCAGCTATTTTCTGTCCTTGGGACAAACATCTTAGAGGTGGGGGGGGGGGGCGGCGGAGGATGTGGGGGGGGGGGGGGGTGCAAAAAAGAGCCAATCCCTTTGTGCCCAAACAGCTGTGACAACTTACGTCCACAGCCAATCTGTTCTGCAAGCAGTCCCTGTTCCGTCTGAGTGACCTTACTTTTCCAGACACATATACTTGCCACAAAGTGCAAACAGAAGCACACAAAGGACAGGAAACCCAAAGTCAGATTGAGATTTTCCACAAGGAATCATTCATTTGCCTAGAAAGTGTGCTGAAAAAGAAAGAAAAAAAAAGGAAGACAAAAAGAAGAAAAAAGAAACCAGCCGCCGTGGCGAAGTGGTTAGCGTCGCGGACTGACGGCTGGGAGGACACGGGTTCAAATCCCAACGGAGGTTGGTTTTTCTGCCCGTGGCCGGCTCCTTCCCAGAGCTGAGTGTGCTGTGGGATTAAATGGGGAGACTGGGACCACACAGTCGAGTGTCATCCACTTCAAGGGTGCGTCTTTGGGTGTGTTGCTCTAATTACTTGACCAACACTGCAAGTGTCTGTATCTCTCGGGCCTGGGTAATGCTGGGATATCATTATGACAGGAAGCATAGAGTACAGCCTTGTCACGCAGTCCCAAACTAAAACAGACCTCCACAGCAACATCGTCATCGTCATTGTCCTCCTCCTCCTTCACCACTGATCATCAATATAGACAAAACAGTCTCAAAGTCTGTGGCCTTTCATGCCCTGCTCTCATGGTGACCTCAGTTTCGATACACCTCCACTTCTGTGCTTTGGGTGAGTCCTGTCAATGTCTTCAGTGTCGGTAGATTCATGGGGTGCTGTTGTTTGAGGGACATGGTGGCGGTCTCCACTCTGGGAGGGACGCTCACTCAGTCTGGCTCTGCAACTAAGCCATTATTGTCGTTAATAGGGGGCTTAGCAGGTGGTGTCCTAAGTAAGTTAAATCAGAACAGGCACCACTGAACGCCACCGAAGTGACTCAGCAGCAGTGCAGGGTCTCCTCTGGTGTGTGGTGACCTAACATCAATGGTTCCCTGCAGACTGCTGATGCTGGAACTGTGACGGATGAACCCAGGTGTTAGCCATGCATGGGGGAATCTAAATGAGCGGCGTGGGAGTAATGCCACTGAAACGGTGCAGATGATGGGGCAGCACAAAAAAAAAAAAAAAAAAAAAAAGAAAGAAAGAAAGAAGAAAAGAAAGAAAGAATAAGAGAAACAGGGAAGAGTAACAGAAAAGAGAAAAGGAATGAAGAAGGAGGAATGGAACTGATAATTCAAACTTAAAACTGATTTCTGTTTATTCAAACTGACAAATAAATTGATAACAGCCTATATTATGAATTCACATCAAATCGCATTAAATATCACTTCACCCCAAAATCAAATTCACAAGGAAAGTGTATTATTATACTATTTCTTTATAACCAAAAAAAAAATGAAAGAAATGAAAGAAAGTCGAAGTACCAACCAACAAAATCTTGTGACAAGGAGAATGGCTTGATTGTGTGTATACATTAGTGTGTGTGGAAAGGGGGGAAAGGCTGGGGTGTTGGGGGATGGGGGGGGGAGAAGGGGGCATGATGGGTGGGTGAGTGAGTATGTATGTATGTATGTATGTATGTATGTATCATGTATGTATGTATATGTATGGTATGTATGTTTGAATGTATGTATGTATGTATGGTATGTAGTATGTATGGTATGTATGTTTGAATGTATGCTTGTGTGCACGTAAATATATAAGCATGCACTGTTTTTATGTGTACAAGAAGTATACAGTTTGCTATGTGTAATATCATTAATTTCATTATTGTTATTATCATTACTATCATTTTTTTTTTTAGAATTGGTGCCAAGTTTTAGCCCTATAGACTTACTTATCAAAGAACTAAATACGCAACAAAGAGTGGACTCATGTGAGCACAAAAACACTTGACAATCCAGTCTACTGATGGAATCAAATCCAAATTCACGCTCAACATGTTATGCATAGTTCTGGCACCTTTCTGATGAGAACTCAAAACACAGGGATGCTCCGACACACACACGTATTAAATGACGTATTACATGGTTATGACATAGAACTTATGATTTTTAAAAGATGTGTTATATATATCGTCAGTGAAAAAAAAGGCCAACGATTGTTTAGTTTTTCTTGTTGGAAGAGGCTTTCGGTGTAATTTATTTCATGCAGCCAAGACAATTTGGCCAAACTTAAGTAATGTTGCAAAGATGAGCAACGTAGTCTGATCTATCCTGAGGTTTAATACCAGAAAAATGCTATCATCATTTATGTTGCGTTTCATATAGTTTGTATTCTGTTTCTGATAGTTATATTATTTTAACTGTTTATGTTCAATCTTGGTGTAAAATACTGTTGCTGTTATATAATATCCTCCATGCCCCAAAAGGGGTGAAAGGATTAAATATTCTTGATTCTTGATTCTTGATATTCCAGCACACATCTGGTCTCATTAACAGAGAGATGCACAGAGACACCGTCCAATTCCAGCACATCTGGTCTCATTAACAGAGAGATGTACAGAGACACCGTCCAATTCCAACAAACTTCTGGTCTTATAAACAGACAGATATACACTGCAGATAACAATAATAATAATAATGGATACTTATATAGCACACTATCCAGAAATCTGCTCTAGGTGCTTTACAAAAACACTTTTGTTAACATAAAACATTACATCAATGTTACATACACACACACCAAAATGTGACACTACACACACACACACACACACACACACACACACACACACACACACACACACACACATAAACACGCACACACAATACACATCATTCATATACATGCATGTAGTTATGTACACATACATATGTATACACACATAGTCAAGCACAGCTAACGCAAAGGAAGTGGACCTGCCACAAATGAACTTATTGCTGAGGGAAAAGGTGAGTTCTGAGACAAGATTTAAAAGATGCGAGGGAATCAGAATGACGGAGATACACAGATGCACCAATCAACTCCAGCACACGCCTGGTTTCATCAACAGAGAGATGTGGAGAGACACAAATCACTTCCAGCACACTTTTGGTCTCATCAACAGAGATATGCAGAGAAACACCAGCCAATTCTGGCACATTTCTGCTCTCATTCAGTTAACAGAGAGATATGCAAAGATACACAAACCAATTTCAGCACACTTTTGCTCTCATTAACTCACTCAGTACGGCCAGTCCTCTCTTCTCCTCTACACAGACCCCTCGGATGTCCAGTGGGTGTCTGAATGACCCGACCTTTAGCTTCCGTCATCAGAATTGTGGTATTCTTTGTCAACATTCACGTATTCAGTATAAGAGCCTTCCGCTTGCAATATTTTGATGATGGTTAATTGGGGTGAAATGCTGTTAATGTCGTCTCTTTTGCCGTTCGTATGGAAAGAGTTAACAGAAATATGCTCAAAGACAACCAATTCTGGCACATGTCATTTAACAGAACGAACGAACGAACGAATCTTTTTAATGAGGGAAGTGGAATAAGCATGTAATGCTTTTTTACATCCAACCCTCAGGGCAAAAAGAAATGAAATCAAAATGTTCACAAGATAACAAAAGGTTACAGAAAAACATACATGAAATTCAAATACACTCAATTGCACAGTAGCATTTACAAGTACATAACCATGATACCTGCATTTATGACAATAATGTATATGAATATGGTAATGAGAGAGACAGAGTGAGTGAGTGAGAGAGAGAGAGAGAGAGGATGAATGAAGGAAGGAAGGAAGGAATAAATGAATGATAAATGAATGAATGACAGAGAGACACACAGAGACACCTACCAACCCCACAACACTTCTGGTCTCAGTAAGAAAGAGACGCTCAGACACCAACTAATTCCAGCACACGTCATTAACAGAGAGATACACAGAGACACAAACCACCTCTGGCACACTTGTGGTCTAATCAA